>NC_056751.1:166735339-166842839 GCF_019279795.1 Protopterus annectens | reverse complement strand
TAGACTATATAGGTCATTATCGAAAATGGTAACGGTAAAGAAGGGACAATCAACAGGTGTAACTGTAAGGAAAAAGTACAGGAGGCAAAACATACCGCTTTATAAAAAGAAGGCCTAAACATGCAAAATGGGCTCCCTGTTGAAAGGTCAGCACTCAAAATGCTGAGTGCTGACAAGCTGAAAAAAAGACCAAAGAAAAGAGTGAATCTTGAAGATTTCACTTCTCCTTTAAGCTCCCCCACACACCTGAACTTATATATAGCAACTTTAAGGCTTCCATACCTCAGAGAAAATTGAATATTCTGAGAAATAGCCATATCGGACTTAGTCTTAAGTCGCACTTAGTGTAAGTCAATTTTTCAGCCATTGAGTCACTGTGTTTCGAGACTCACTGTAGCAGGTCACGGCATTTCAAATGGTTACCTGAAAAGTGGAATATCCAAATGTCAACACCTATGTGTGTGTGTGTGTATGTGTGTGTGTGTCTATGTGCGTGCGCGCGCGCACGTGTGTGTGTGTGTGTGTGTGTGTGTGTGTGTGTGTGTGTGTGTGTGTGTGTGTGTGTGTGTGTGGTGTGAGGTCTGACACATTATATATTACAGTCCCTGGCTGGGATGTGATAGCATTTTATAAAGTTTCAAAAAACTAATATGGGTTTAAGAAAATGAATCAGATAGGGATTGAGCTATTTTTTATGTCAGAAAAGTTATTAAAGCAACTTGGATATCATTACTCCAACATCATTTAGACCTGATTTTCATTTCTGATCTTTAAGATTAGAGCTTAGAAACATAACTCTGGTCTTTGGAAAGATATCCATACTTCTAGCTCCACAATCCATCCCACATTTGTCTCCATTCTGAAAATTAAAAACATCTCTCACAGACTTCAATCAACAAGCACCAATCCATTCACTCTAATCCCTCCTAACTATTGCTTAGAATGCTTTATCATCCTAGGTATAGGACTTACCTTCACCTTAGATCAGACTCCCTAGCAGCATTTAACCAATTTAAGTCCACGCTTGACAGCCACCACCTTACAAATACTGTATGAAGCTTTCTGAAAAAAAAAATAGTGTCTCTGCTCTGATAAGCATTAAATACAGTGTTCTCACTTGTGGAGGTCTCTATGACTGTATGTTGGCTACCCTGTGGTGTGAACATTGGCTCTAGATGATGGTCACTGTTAATGTGACTTCCAAATCCAATGTGCAAAAACGGAAAAAGGGAGGGCTGTGGATGAATGGATAGACAGATGTTTGTACTATTCTGACAATGTATTAGTGTAGGTTGGTGTTGTTGAACTACGTAATATCTTTTAACTGTATATTAATGCAACCAACCTCATTGTAAATACCAGATTTCTGTTGTTATTTTGACATTTTATGTACAAAAATCATAGCCAAAAAAGGCTTGTGGGTCCAGTCTATTTACCTTAAAAATAAAATAAAGTCAGAGGCAGGTCTGCAAAGTCAGATTTGTCATGTCCAGCTTTCTGAAGCCAAGTCTGCTGCAGCTATGAAATTGCTTTTTCTCCCAAGAAGAAGCATTCTGAAGTTAGAATAAACACATTTGGATGTTACAAGGTGTTCCCCTTGAATGGATAAAGCCCCCCTCAGAAAAAAAAGATATGTTTATTTTATTAGTACACTTTTACTTTGGTGATTACCATTTTGACTGCATAGTAGTCAATGAACTTGACTTAGCCAATGGTACCATAATGCTAAGGAGCACCAGGTGGTGGGAAATGACTGAGTTCTAAAGGTACCTGTCCTTCGCAAGAGAAGATGGGAGAAACTACAGTAAGGCTGATATATATTGGTGACAGGTATTCAGACATTGTCTGTTTTCTTTACACCGCTATCAGTGGTAGAAAGGCTAGTGAACTAATGTGAAAGTCCACAAGCAAGTTTGCATGGCACTACATGATATATACCACACAATTAACAAAGACATTATGCAGCTGGAAGATGGTTTTCTGGAACATGATTCCTATCCTTCATCAGGCTTGTTAAAGAAAAAACAAACAAGAAGTGTGTATGAGAGTCTGAGGGCCTCTCCTCTCATTCTCCACTTAGGGAACATTGTGTGGCAGGATAAGTGCCTGAATCTACATTCTTGACAACCAGAAAATGGGAGGAAGGGCATAGCAATAGGAAGAGAAAGCTACAGACAGAATGCTTCATGGCTGGAGTAAGGTTAAGGGTAGATATACTGTGCTGTCACTAACACATGCAGTAGACAGGAGGCAATAGGTGAACAAGGTTCTCCTCACTTGTTATTGTCTCACAGTGACTGCTAAAACAAAATAAGGCCTGTGTTGTCTTAAGCCACCTGATATGGATTGTAGTAATAAAACAACTTCAATGTGCAACATGAGATTCCATCAGCTGTACTAGACAGGAGCACAGGGGGCTAGTACACTATGCATGAAGAAGGAAGATCTCTGAAAGCTCATCCTAGAATTTAAAACAAAGGACACAGTGTTTTTTTTTTCACTGTCCTGAAAGCAGAGGATTGAGAAAGTTAGCAGGAGATTTAAGATCCACTGATCATTGCATTTTCCATCAGGGAGAGAACTTACCAGCAGAAATTCATAGACACAGCTTAAAATTTTGTTCATTTTTACTAGAACAGCTTAAATTATAATATGATTTGTGTAAAGCCACATGTTATGAAGAAGAGTTACATCTACGACTGCAATATTTAAAATCACCTAATAGTATAATATTTAAATTTATCGTAACAGTGACCCCCAGATAAAGACTATGACAAAAACACATATCTGGTGCATTGTGTGTGTGTGTGTGTGTGTGTATGTGTGTGTGTGTGTGTGTGTGTGTGTGTGTGTGTGTGTATATATTATATATATATATATATATATATATATATATATATATATATATATATATATATAACATTTTTGGCACGTCATCAAAGTTATTAAAATGTTCATAAATGTGCCATGTTTATGTTACTCATTTAAAGCTAAAGCAAAAAGTTTAGATACTGTACATTCAAGATACAGACAGTCACTAAATACCCTGGCCCATCTAAAACAACCCCTCCAAAACCATCTCTACACTTAGGTTAAATAATAATTAACAAAAAAAATAGCCACACACAAACAGCATTTCCTATTACCTTTAATGTAGCTTCACATACTGCACACACAAAATACACAAAGAACTGGCTACTTAAATCAACCTCAAGAAATTAAGCATAGGATTATTACAATTAAAGTTAAAAGAATAAAAAAGGGGAAAAAAACACTAGCCATTCAAAAGGAAAGCATTATCAGCAAAATGCCTAAATGTTATTCTAAACTAGCCAAAAATATACCAAAAAGCTTATTTATTTACTTATTTATTTACTTTGTTTACCAGAAAAAGTCTGACAGGGCAAAACCCATTTTCAGAGGAGGCCTGGGGAGAAAAGCTTCACATTTAAGTTACACACAATGTACATTTAGAATTGCAGGTTAAAAAAATCTATACATCAACATATTTACATGATATTTAAAAATGTTTTAAAAATCATGTAAATAAGCTCATGTAGTTAATTTCTCTTTTAGATGAACATAACATTTTAACACAAAAAACAAATGAGAAATTAACATAAATTGGCTAATTATTGTATAGAGAAATAACATACAGTGACAGATAATGTATTTATAGCATCATGGCTACAACTCGGGTGTTTCTGAGTTTAATAATAATTTACAGACAAGGAGAATGTAGCTTAAAAATTATAAGAGAGATATGAAAGGAGAAGTTACGGAAACAAGCAGGAAGATAAATATACAGAGGAAGAATTAAGTAATAATCCATGCCTGGATGTGAGTAATGCTGGATTTACCTACTGTTGGTGTGGTTTGGTCACGAGTGATCAAACAAAGACAACCGTGGGTAAATCCAGCAATACCCACACCCAGAAGTGGGTTATTGCTATTATACAATGACATAATTTAAGAAAACAAATACTTACCTTTCTTAAATAATGTCCTTGTATAATGGCGCCGTGCTGTCCTTCTGCCGCTGAACAGCTCCGCTTTGCCATTGCTGATGTACTGCGCATGCGTTTGGAAGTTGTGTTCCCACGCATACCCAGTACATCAGTGTTTGGGAAAGTAAGCAACGGAGAAAAGAATATCTCCATTACTATGTTTTTTTTCTTTTTTAAAACCCTTAAAATTAAAGAATATATCAACGGAAAAAAGTCCAGGCGACCGGACCTTTTTCCGTTGTATATTCTCAACGGGCATGCTGGTTGGGCTGGCCAATCAGCGTGCTCATTTTATGGTGTTACTGACCAGTCATTGTATAATTGTAGTTAATGGTAGGGTGTGAGAGAATCAGGAAAAGTAATAGTTTCGGAAACAGGTGCTGTGTGAGGAGAGCAATTATGTCCAAAAAGAATGGGATGGAAAGTGTCTGTAAGAGTCAGAGAAAACTAATCTGAGTAAAGCTAACCAGGTAAGCAGGAAGAACAGAGCCATCTTTGGCATAGGTGCTGTTTCAGCAAAGATTTGAAATTATTTGAGTTTTCTACCATTTTAACTATGTGGGATTTCATTCCAGAATTTTGAAAGATGATGATGGTAAAGAGAGTCTCCAGCAGTGTTGAATGTCTTACTGATACATAGTAAAAGTTTTTTGGCTGAAGGGAATTTCTCTAGTGTGTGAATAGTACAATAGAATATTTTGTAATGCTGAGAATTTGTCTGACAAGTATAGTAGGTTGTGGGCAATGATTAGTTGTGAGTATGTCAACTATTTTGGGAGTTCAAGCAGTTTAATTGTTTTAATGCAAGGCAATTATGTGTTTTATAAGGCTGGCTGATTGCAAATTGAGCTATTTTGTGGTAGCTGAAGGCTAGTTTAGTTCAATCACAGCTTCACCTCATGCTTTGTCCCTACTGAATGGCGTGCTGCTATAGTCATCCCTCTCCACAAAGGAGGAGTGACTACAGACCCTGGGAACTGTCGCCCCGTTAGCCTGACAAG
Organism: Protopterus annectens; assembly: GCF_019279795.1. Taxonomy (NCBI): domain Eukaryota; kingdom Metazoa; phylum Chordata; order Ceratodontiformes; family Protopteridae; genus Protopterus; species Protopterus annectens. Next base: position 166,837,831 of record NC_056751.1, on the reverse strand, counting down.
TCTGATATGCAAAGCTATGGAATGCATCATCATGGACCTAATAAACAAGGATATAGGGAATCTCCAAACTCTGGATCCCACGCAGTTTGGTTTTGTGAAGGGTAGATCATGCCTGCTCAACCTGGTTGACTTCTTTGAGTCAGTCACCAGAGCTGTGGATAAAGGCAAGGTGGTTCATACAGCCTACCTTGATCTGGCCAAGCCCTTTGATACCATTTCCCACTCAGGAATCATAGAAAAACTCACTAAGCTTGGCATCAACCCATATATCACTAGATGGGTTGCAAACTGGCTCACAGATAGAACCCACAGTGTGAAAGTAGCTGACTCCAAGTCAGACTGCCAATCAGTCACGAGTGGAGTCCCACAGGGATCAGTCCTGAGTCCTCTCCTGTTTGGTATCTACTTCTCAGACGTCCAGTCCAACATGATGAGACTCTGGCTGACAAAGTTCACAGATGATTGCAAGTTGGGAGCCATTATTATCTCCCCAAGTGACGTTGACATCCTACAGAAAGACCTCACTGAGACCAACGACTGATGTCAGAGCCATGGCCTTAAGCTCAGTGCCAAAAAATGTGTCGTCATCCTCTTTAGGAAAAACCCAGTTGCCATGAACTACCACATCGATGTTGGTCCACTGAACACAGAAGGTGTTATAAGAGATCTGGGAACACAGGTTGACAACAACCGCTCTTTTGACCACTACACTGCCACTGTGGTCAGAAAGTCCTTCTGTGTGGCACATATTACTGAGGGTTTTGCATCCAGGAAGAAAAAGGTCATTGTCTCCCTCTACTCTTCCCTCATTAGGCCAATCATCGAGTTCAATGCCCCATTTGGCATGTACCTCACTAGACACCTGCAACAACTGGAGGGGCCACAAAAGTACCTCACAAAGAGGATCCTAGGCCTTAAACACTTGTCCTATATGGACAGACTCAAAAAACTCCAACTATTCTCTGTCTAATATCGCCTACTTAGAGGCGATCTCTGCTTGACATATAAAGTCATGTCTGACTCAGCTCTTTTAGAAATGCTGCATGTAAAGAAATCCCAATCACTCTGCACCATATGCTCCAGAGACCTCAACCTCATTACCACAATCAACAGAATGTGGTGGAGGAACAGGTTCATAACCCAGAAACTGCCCATGCTATGGAATAGACTTCCCATACATGTCAAACAGAACACCTCACTGGCTCTCTTCAAGAGAAATCTTGATGAGTGGATGGGAAATAGAAAATTCAGCCCGGAGATCACTCCAGTGGCTCTACTCGACAGAGGCACTGGAAACTAAGGTCGGGTGGCATGATGCCAGGGTAATCCTATGGGCTAGGCTTGTAAAGGCTCCAGGGCCATTAGCCTAGTAAGCACCTATGAACTTATGAACCTATATAACATGAAAAGTATTACACCAACAACAACAACAAAAAGACACTATGACTTTTATTGAAGGAAATAATATGAAAATTTACTAGTGAAAGACTTGATGAAGTATGAAGTATTAACAGAGAGGACATGATTGTTTTGAAAGCTGGTGATTAGTAGAGAAAACAAGGCTTCAGTCTGATTTAGGCTGTGATACCATTTAAGTATAACTAGATAGTGTCATGATGTCCAATTGTGAGGCAAAGGATTACTGATCAAATTATGGAATCATTATTTGAGGTCGCTTTGATCAGGACATTGCCTTTGCAGTAAGGTACACTTATCTCAGCTAATTAAAAGTCCAAGCATGCTTAAGGTGACATCTCCTGCATAGGAGTATGGGGCCTACTCAACAAAATTTTCCCTTGTTGATGATGTCTGTTAATTTATTTCTTGCAGGAAGTGCAACCTGCTTGCTAATTCATATTTGGAAGTTTGGTATCTGATTTTTTATGTACTTTGATGAAGATGGACAGCATGTGCTTGTCAGAATTGTCACTGAAGTAGTCTGACTTTTTTTAAACATTTAAACTTTACTCAAACAACCTTTCATAGAACTACATGCAGAATAATCAATATATCAATACATTTTTTAACAGTGGACTTTGACTGCACATAGTAGATTAACCATAATGAAAAGTTGCACATCACATTACAACTTATATTAGTCTTGTTGTCCCTTAAAACATTTTTTGCAGCTTTTAACAATTCACTTCTATTCCTTGTAGTAAAAAATAAGATGACTATCCTGTCTTCTTCCCGAAGCATAGCCATTCTATAAAAATACAGGTGAATTGAGCAAATTGTTTTTGTTGCACTTTTTTTAAAAAAGGATACATTAAGCTTTTTCTTGATATACATATAATTTTCCCTATTTAGTAAAGGGTTTCTTCCAAGACGTAGACTGCCAGAAGAACAGCTATGGTATGTAATATCTATGTTAATGTAGAGTCCGCTATTGTTCTTCTCCTTTCTGAGTACAAAAAAGCCAAAACAGCATATCCTTATTTTCTGGTAGCATGACTGGTGGCTTCTGTCACCTGATTTCAAAGTATTTGTACAACTTCACACTCCCATATCATCTAGAGATATCCCACTTTTGTTTCCCCACATCTCCAGCAATTGTCACCTTCTGACCAGGCCCTTACTTTCAGTTGTGCTGTGGTTGAATGCCATCTATAACCAAAGTTGAAATAAATGAAGGTTGTAATCACAGGAATTTTACTATCAATAGTCTTGAGTGATACCACCCAATCCTTATCTTCTATCCAGTCTGAATTTACCTTCATTTTGACTAAGGATTAATGCCAATTGTAGACTTAATAGACTTTATTAATGTGAATTGGATTCATTTTTTTGACTAGTATATACTTTAACCTTGGCTTGATATGATTTTCACTGACACCCCGACCCCATGTGCAAAATGGGAAAAAGGGGTTGACAATGGATGGATGGATGCTTTAGACTGAAACACAAATGCAATTATTATTATTTTATTGTCAGTTTGACTTGTTCAGTATTTTACTGCAGCTAGCTCAGAGTAGGACATGTGTTTGGTTTATCAGATCATGTATAAATCCTCTGTTTATTTTATGACATCCTCTAGTTTAAATTAATTTCTGTTATGATTTAGATTTAACTGTTGGCATCAAATATTCCATTTTGACTTTACAATTTTACTTCTTTTTTATTAATGTATTTTTTTTGTTTATTGACTGCTGTTCTTTGTAATGTGCTTAGGGTTAACCATTTAAACATAATTGAATTTGTTTGTATATTTTAATTAAGAAAATATGTTTTTGCCCAGGGGGTGGCTATACTTGTTTGTCAGCATATCAGTCATGCTAGCAACAAATGATAATTGAAATGAATCAGGTTTACATGAGTGAAAGAATGGACTTAGCGATGTCAACCAGTAAATGGACATCCAATGAAACAGAGTCAATGTGTCCATTTCTTCCTGTGGTGACCTGGGAATTGACTGGTGATCTTATAAGCCAGAGGGCTTGCCAGAGAAGTAAGTCTGAGTGGCCAATGGCAAGTTTGCCTTTCTCAAGAGGGTGGGAGATGGCTGTCCTCTATATTACTATCAGGTGGTGACCAGGGGGTTATACAGCAGGATGCAATGCAATAAAATTATTAAGGAGGCTAGAGGATCTTGTACTGCACGCACAGTAATATGCAAATGCATGTGATGTGTACTCGTACATTAGTCTCTAGGACAATGTAGGATGTAATAAAAAATAAAATAAGATAAAATAAAATCAGTACCGCAGTACAACTGGGTTAGGTGATACATGCCTAGGTAGCCAAGGGGTTGATTTTCCTTGAGAGGGATGATCTACTTAATGAAGAATCATATCAGGGTACTGACCTGCATTAAGCATATAGCGTGGGAAAGCAGGAAATGGACTCAGACGTCAGTGCCAACTGGTCAAAAAAAAGAAGATGGATATATTTGTTGACTAAGTAAAGTTTAATTAGCTTCCTAATTATTGTTTTTTACATAAGCCAGTTGGGAGCATTCCTATTTGTGGTACTGATCCTACCACTTATGGTGACATGGAAGTTCTTGTTCATTTTGATTAGTAAAAAAGTACAGCCATGAATTATAAGTCGTAGCCTCCTACAATATAATGTAATATATTATAACATAATATATGTACTATGATTTTAGAAGCTGTATGAAGAGGATTTGTGAGTCCAGAGGTTCTTACCATCCTGCAAAACTGCTTGAGTTATCAGTGTGTTCTGTTGCTCCAAACTCAGTATCATTTGATACAAGTTGTTTGACTGTTTACGTACTTGGGTTACCTGATTTCATGTAGTATGGAATTAGAAAATGTTTTTAAAAAATTTAGTTAATATTTAATTAATTCTATGTATACTTGATTAATTGATTTGATTATAAATGTAACTTCTTAATTTGTAATTAGTTAATTCTTAAACTGGGTCTGATATCTTATTGGATATTAGTAATGTGATTTCTCTACTTAAACTATTGAGTTTATGCATTGAGAAAGTATAATTGTGTAAGTAAAACTTGCCATAACAGCAGATGATGTAATAGATCAGTGTTGCAGTAGCCAAAGCTAAATGGGTTATATCCTCTCTAGGATATGACCACTGGACAGATGTCAGAGCACAGGGCACCTTCCATGCACTCAAACCATGGGGTGGTTCAAGGAGAGCCATATAAAATGAGGAGTTACGGTGCCAAAAGCTACAGAGTTTTCTTGCTTCAAGAAGAGAAGCTAGAGCCCTTAAACATGTATACTACTAATAACAGCAAGACATAACCATTAGCTGCAAACTATTTAGAAATGAAGACAGAGAGTCACTGATGACTGTGTAATAACTGAGACATGGTTTAAAATAGTGGAGCACATTCCAGTTATGCAGGGTTATAATGCCTTCCACACATTTAGACCTGTAACTGCCCAGGAGGGGGAAAAAGGTGGAGCTGTATCAGTGTACATCCAGAAGAGACTCACGTCAAGGCTGGTAATGCACCATGATATACAACAGTTTCTTCATGCCCAAATAACCATCAGAAAAATCTGGTACCATATAACAGGTTGCTATAGAACTCTCTCTATGACAACAGAAAGCCACAATGCCTATCTACAGGAACTAGAATCACTCAGTATTAAACCCAGTAGGTGATCTAAACTACTTAACCATAGAATGCGAAATATACACCACCACTAGTGCACAAGCACAGAGATTCCTGGACTTTGTCAATATATACATAAGATCTACATAAGACAGAGCCCCTCACTATCACTCTTCAAGAGGAACCTTGATGAGTGGATGGGTAACAGAAAGTTCACACCAGGGATCACACCAACAGCACTACTAGATAGGGGCCAAGGGTACTAGCTGCTAGTACAAGGGTCTAAAGGGGAGGTGAATACCGCACAATGTGGCTGGGCTAATATATGCCTTCGGGCAGATAGCCCAGGAGCAAAGTCTTGGATCTTATCCTTACTAATATGGGAGCATCTTGCACCATACCTTGTGTATCTTCATCACTTGTAATGTATGACCATAAGGCAGTCTCCTTCGAAATTAAACTGAAACATGAGATCTATTCCACTCAAGGTACTTTTAGAAATTTCTGTAAGACAATGTATCGACACCTAAGTGATACATTTTTCAGCTTCAAATCCCCACCAAACCCGGTTAACTCCATTGGATATGCAGAATTGTACACTACCACACTATGCCAGCATGTAAACATAGAATCGAGTGCAGAGCAAACTCCAGAAGCAAACCCACATGGTGGAACCATAATATCAACAAGCTTTACAATGAGAAAAAGAATTTTGACCAAAAGTAAGAACAGTAATTCCCAGAATGTTACAACCCTTGTCATTGAACTAAACAAATAACTCAGAAGCTTAATAAAATCTACCAAAGCCAAGTATGAGGCTAACACAGCAACCCAAGCCAAAGGCAATCACAAGGCATTTTTAGTTACGTTTGTAATCCCAAAAGCACAGCACAGCAATGTGCTGAGCTGATTGTGAACGATGCTGTCTACAATGAGGCTGAACCTACTGGCTGATAAATTTAGCTCTAACTTTACACCTCACTCTCCATCTGTCCATTAAGATATACCTGAAACTGGCTCACCTCCAGATCAAGTCCTAATAGAGCTCTCAAAAGCTAAAAATCCTGCATCGTTGAGTCCTGACAATATCCCTGGATACATCTTAAATAGCATGAAGCATGATTTAGCCACATCCCTAACAACACAGTTCAATCTCAGTCTCCATACAGGTTTTGTACCAAGTGAATGGAGAACAACTGCAGTCATTCCCTTGCATAAGGAAGGACCTTCTACAGACCCAGGCAATTAAAGACCTATAAGTCTGACCAGCCTTATATGCAAAGCCATGGAAAGACTTATCATGGAATTAATCAGTCAGGATATAGAGAACCTCCAAACACCAGATCCATTTCAGTTTAGATTTGCCAAGGGCAGGCCATAATCACTCAGTCTGGTGAATTTTTTGAAAAGCTAACCATAACAATGGATGCAGGCAAAATGGTACACACCACATACCTTGACCTGGCTAAAGTGTTTTGACACAATTTCCCATTGAGGCACAGTAAAAAAACTAAATAAACTGGGTATAAGCCCTTATGTCACCTACTGGATTGCCAACTGGCTTACAGATAGAATGCAGATAATCAAAATAGGGCAAGTTACCTCCACAAAGAGACCAATCACCAGTGGAGCCCCCCAGGGTTCTGTCCTGGGACCTCTCCAACTGACATATACTTTTCTGAAGTATAAAAAATACCAAAAGGATCTGGTTAACTAAGTTTGCAGATGACTGCAAGCAAGGAGTGATCATTGAATCCCCAAATTACTTACTCATCCTGCAGGTAGGTTTGCCTCAAATAAATAACTGGTACCAAAATTACAGACTGAAACTGAATGCCGGAAATGCATTATTGTATCCTTTTGGAAGTCATCTACACCAGGGAACTACCACAATGACAATATGCCGCTAAGAATTGACCCAGTCGTTCTGGATTTGGGAACCCACCAAACTTACCCTAGACAGCTCTCACTTTAACATCACAGCAAAAGACAACACCACCATCCATCCTATAGAACACACCAAATTACTAGGAGTAGAAATAGACAATAAATTGAACTTTGACATTCACATTTCCATGACCATTAAAAAAGTGCACAAAAAATTAGGAGCATTATATAGAAATCAGCAACTACTTACCAAAGCAGCTAAAATTTTGGTAGCAAATTCTCATCTTATTTCTACCCTACTCTATGCCTCTCCAATATTTACTAACCTTAGACAAGGTGATCTAAATAAGCTCAAAACCTGCTACAACAAAATTGCCAAATTCACCACAGGGGCTTCCTACCATACCCACCACTGTCTCTCACTAGCAGAACTGGGCTGGCTAGAGCTCCCCCACCTCCTTCAATGGTACCAACTCACACTCACCCACAAACTAATAAGCCAATCACTAAAAGTCCCATCCCTCCAGAATCTACTCCAACCCTACATAACCACGAGACCACTAAGATCCAGCCACAAAAAACTCCTACAGGTCACAAGAGCCATTAACTCTGCTGGGGAAGCATTATTCTCCTGCACTATAGCCAAACTCTGGAACTCCCTTCCATCCTCAATTATGTCTGTAACTTCTTGCACCCACTTTAAATCCTTACTAAAAACACACTTCAAAACTTGCCAGATATGCCCTTGCAACCCCCCTCTAATACCATTCACTCCCCCCACCCACTACCTCTCTCAGCCCCCTATCAACAACCTACTCTTAGCAAGCTTGGCTACTCATGTTCCCAGCTACCTACCACATAATACTAACTTCTTGTAGCAACAGCTGCTAATGGCTGTTATGTAACTCAAAAACAGTTTGTATCAATTGTTCACTGATGAATCTCAACTACATTTTAGCCATGTTTAGTATATGTCACCATATTTTAAAATTGTACTGTGCTCTACAGCTGTTTTCCATCTGTTTTCTTCTTGTCTTGTGTCCTTAACTGGACTAATGTCTATATTTAAATGTTATGTTTCTTAATTGTATAATGCAAATAATAATGTGAAGCTTTTCTCCCCGGGCCTCCGTTGAAAACGGACCTGTGTCCAGTCGGACTCTACCGGTCAACAAATGTAAATAAATAAATAAATAATAAATAAATGAGGACAGAAACATAAAGTTTGACCAACGTTGTGTCTATTCTTGTAGGAAAATCCTTCTGTATTGCACAGCTTATGACCAAAGGGATTGGGTCTAGATCTAGAGATGTCATTGTCCCCTTTACTCAGTCCTCATTAGGCCAGTCACTGAATATAATGCCTGCTTTGACATGTATATGTGCAGACACATACAACAACTGGAATGCCCACAGAGATACCTTACTTAAAGGATACAGGGCCTAAACATGTCCTACATGGACTGACTTAAAGCCCTGCAACTATACTTGATATCCTTCAGACTGCTAAGAGGTTATTTGTGTATGGCATATGAGGCATCCTCTGATCCATTACTGATGGATTTATTGCACATCAGGAAAGCAAGAAATATATTTAATAACTTCACCAACACAGAGCTTTCAGGTACAAGACCTTTCTTCAGTGTGATGAAAAAGATGTACTTCCTCAGTCCATTAAATATATAAAAGCAAAGACACAGCCAAATAATCATACACATTAATACATTAATCCTTAGTTCTTAAGGTTAAAACATTCATGAAAGATTTTGCTTCTTAAAATCGGTGCATCACAATATCAAACAACTTAAATAATAGTAATAATAATAATAACAATAATAATAACAGTTACTGTTGGAATTAATATGAACATTATATTCTCTGTTTTTCTTTCAAAATAGATTTAATACAAATAGCTGCCTTAAGGCCAGGAGCCTTATCTGCATTAAGCCTTATAATCCATCTACATTCAGCTATTTCAAGTCTATTATTCATGTCATACAAGTTCAACAATAACTGTTATTATTATAGTTCATATGCCCACTAGAGGCTCCGACATCCTTGACCTGGTCCACACAAACATGGGAGAATGTAACCCCCAGTGTAATATCCTCACTGGTCAGGTTAGATTATAAAGCTATCTCCTCTGAAATAAAAATAAAATATGGGACTCTAGCAAACCTTGGTACATTTAGGAATCATTCTAAGGCAATTTCTTATTATTAAAAGACGCCCTGTCCAAATTCCTAGCCCCCCGAACCCTGGGAACACTGCTGCCTATATGGACTTGCTCATGGAAAACCTGCATGATCATGTTAGTGACTGCAGTGAGATGGTCGTACCTACACAAAAAAAGCACAGCAAACAAAATCAAGCCACCCTGGCAGAATTCCAGCATTCAATAGGCTGTATAACAAAAGAAAGAAAATCATAGCAAAAATTAGGGAATGCAATGCCTAGCAAGGTAAAAATCTCTCATCAAGATAAACAACCAAGGTAGGGGGCTAATCAAGTCCATCAAATCTATATTTGAGGTAAAAATAGATTCCCAGGTTAAGGACAATCCCAAGGCCTTTTTCATCTATGTCTGTAACCTCAAAGACGATATATAACAATCCACCAAGCTAACTGTAAATGAAGAAAGCTATACTTCGCCGGAATATATAATAAATCTAATGGTCAACAAATTGAACTCCAATTTTATACCACCTCACCCCCAGGACACCACTCAGGAAATACTCTCCATCATAATTCTCCAACTATCACTAGGGAAGAGGTCCTCAATGCACTCTCCAGGGCCAAACACACTGCATCAGTAGACCACAATAATATCCCAGGATGCCTTATTCATTACAGCCAAGTGTGCCTCCAGGCGTTTTTGCAGTTACCTCCTACTGTGCTTCTAGGCATCAAATATTGCTTTTTCATGTTTGCATTAATAATTCCAAAAACATCCTGCATAAAAACGATCATAATATTTTATCTTGAAGCATACATGATGGAAAACACAATTATATTGATATTTGACTTCTGTCAATGAGTATTTGATAGAACTGTAAGGTGATAGCTTTGTTTTTTTTAAAGTCTAAAGCCACACCCACTGGGAATTAAAGGTAGACATTTAAAAGAACTGTACTGGAGGGAATGATTTAATAGCATGAAACAACCTATCAGGAGCACTTATATCACTATTTAACTGTAGACACCAGGCAGGCTTTGTGCCAAGTGAATAGAGGACTGCAACTATCATCCCTCTGCACAAGGGAGTGCCCTCTATAGACCCATAAGTCAGACTAGTCACACATGCATTGGAAATAATAAACAATGACATAGAAAACCTTCAGTCCCTGAAACTAACACAGTTTGGTTTCTTCTTCAAGGGTAGGTCATGCCTACTTGTCCTGATGGACTTTTCCAAGGTCACTGAGGCAATGAACAAAGGAAAACAGTGCCTAATATCAGCCTTGACATGGCCAAAGCTTTCAACACAATACCCTACTCGGGTATTTTTGACAAATAAATAAAATTAGGTATAAACCCCTATGTGACCCCCCTGGATAGACAGCTGTCTTACAGATAGGACCCAAGAAGTTAAGATAGGGTTGTTTACCTCAATAAAGTGACCAGATACTAGCAGAGTCCCTCAGGGCTTGGTAATGGAGCCACTCCATTTTGGCATGTATTTCTCTGAGGTCAAGGTCAAAGTCAAGGGCCTCTGGCTGATCAGGTTTGCAGATGATTGCAAACTGGGTGTAGTCATAGAATCCTCCATGACACAAATACCCTCTGAGAATGCCTGACACAGACAAATACCTGGTGCCAGACTCATAGTCTAAATCTCAGTGACAAGAAATGCATAATAGTATCCTTTGGGAGGATGGCTACTCCTGGAAACAACCACATTGATAATACAATCCTAAGAGTAAACCCAGTGGTTAGGGATTTGGGAACATATGTAGGCAGTAACATGTCCTTTGATCATCATGTGTCTGTGGTGGTAAGGAAATCATTCTATGTTAAGCAACTTCTAATAAGGGTATGGCATGTAGGTTCAAGGATGTCATTGCTCCACTGTAATCGGCCCTCATCAGACCAAACATTGAGTACAACAACCCCTTCAGTATGTACCTGACCAGGCATATTCAACAACTGGAGTGTCCATAGAGGTTCCTCAGAAAAAGAATACAGAGTGTAAACAATGTATCCTACATGGTCCACCTTAATGCCCTGTCCCTGTACTCAGTATCTTACAGGCTACTGAGAGATGATCTATGCTGGCCTACAAAGCATCATCCAGTCCCACTCTGGTGGGCCTATTGCACATCCACAATACAAATAGCTTCAGAATTACCTGATCAAAAAATCTAGACTTCACCTGCAAAATAAATGGGACATGCTGGCAGAACAGGTATGTATCTCAGAGACTACTCCTTCTCTGGAACAGGCTTCCCATCCCTGTCAGGCAGAGTTCTTCCCTAACCCAATTCAAGCATAACTTGGACCAGTGGATGGAGAATTCAAAACTTATCCCTGGCTTGGCACCTATGTCTCTAATAGATAGAGGCAGGCTGTAAATGCTTGACCACTCATACCCAAGTCTACATATACCCCGTAAAAGAACCCTTGAGTACCAACTTGTCAGACACATTTGGGAACAAAGGCTATAATTAAAAATAGCACCCCCACAGGTTGTTAGCTTAGTAATCATCTATGAACCTAAAAAGAATCAAAACGGTATCATCCAAGCAGTCAATTATAGAGCACCCAGACTGGAGTGTTTCAAACCAACTCTGTGTTGTATGTATGGGGATCCTGTGTTAATTGCCTTTGGCCAGTTTGAAAAAAGGGAGGACCACTGTTGCCTTGGCCAAAAAGGAGTTACCACTCTAATCTTTATTAAGTCCTTCTGGATCTTTATAAGAACTCTGTATATTAGTGGAAAGGGTGGAAAATTATACAGGTACATTCCTGTCTAAGGGAAGGGAAAGATAAATATATTCCTAGTCTGCTTACAGTGGTTCCTGGAACAGAACATTTGACTGTTTTGCAAAGAGGTGAACAGATCTATTTGAGGTGCTCCTCAGAGATGGATCAATTATTGGAAGGCCCATGAGTGAAGTTTCCATTTCTGAGATTCTGCCTTTGTCCTGCTCAGTTTGTCTGCAACTGCGTTTTGCTCTGATAGTATGTATGAAGCCTTAAGAGTCAAACTGAACTCTATAGCCATCTCCCAGGCTATTACAGCAAGTCTGCAAAGGGCGTAAGACCTGTCCCATTTGCTCAGGTACCACATTACTGCAGTTTTGTCTGTGATCACTTGAAGAGCTCTTCATGTCCAGACATGGTTTGAGGTTTGCAGAGCATTGATTACTGCCATCATCTCTTTAATGTTTATGTTCTTTTTCCAATTCTGTTTGGTCCACAATCCTTGCACGTTTGTCCACTGTGACACTACTGCATCTGCAGAGTCTGAGGAATCTGTTGTGACCGACTGATGGGGGATAGTAGGGAAATTGGGAGGCCTGGACTGAGAGACAGCTGTGTCCTCCACCAAAGTAACTCCTTTTCACAAATGTCAGCACTGGAACTTGAAAACGTGGTGAGTGCCGATGCTGTTACCATGCTGATCTGAGGAACCACTGAATTTTCCTCATGTGAAGTCTGGCCAATGGGATCATGATGATCATAGAAAACATACATACTATTATCCAGAGATACAACTCTCATAGAAACTAGAGTCTGTCTGCAAAAGTTCAGAAAGATTTCTCTGTACAGATCTACTTTGTCCTGAGGAAGAAAAAAAAAACTCTTCCTATGGAAGTGTCTTGAAGGCTGCCCAAAAACACTAGCTGTAGGAAGTAACAAGAGAAGATTTTGGTAAATGTAGTTGAGAAGATTCCTGACAAGAATTTAAGGAATCCTGATACTTGGTAGAAGAATCTGCATATATAAGACAGTCATCCAAATATGGTGTAAGAATTAAAAGGACTATATGAAGCTGGAATGACTGGAATGAATGTCTTTATCTTTTAATCACCCAGATCTGTGCTGATCAAGTGCAAAAGTCTGCACACAAGAAGTGATGAAGGTGGTTTATTATGCAGTAACAGCATACAGCAGAGGTAGATGTCAACAATATCCAAATCAAATCTTACTGTTCTTTAATAACAGTGCTGATAAATTGAAAAGGACTGGAATATAATGCCCATAGCTTCTGCAGTCATTATAGTGTCTGTAGCTATTGCACTCAGAATTATTCCTTTCTTCCTGAATGGCAGTCTTAATACTAACTGGCATTCTTTATCCTGACTTTTGTGGACTGCACTGCAGTGATTTTTTGCATATCATTCCAAATGAATTTACTGACTTCTGTGTCTGAAGTATCTCTCCTAACAATGTTACCAAAACCCTGTAAATTTCCTACAAAGTATACCACCTCTTTAACTTTTGTTCTTAAGCTTTGTACCATCTAAACAAGATCTGTTTGTACTTAATGTACTACACATTCTGTTATCAGATTTTATTCTTATCAGTATTCTTGACTGAAGGTTATTTCATTTGTATCCTTCACTGAAACATTCCTTTCTATTGAAACTGCATTCACGAAAACTGCGTGTAGAATGTAAAATATAAAATGAAGATATAAACTTGCTTTAATATGGACAGATTTCTAGACATATGCAAAGAAAATACTGTATTTATGTCTAACAAAATACATTTAATTGAATCCTGATCTTACAATGGACAGATATGAATGCGTTGAAGTCAGCAGTATGCAGTTACTGGGGACAGACATGTTGTAAATAAGCATGAAGTGGTAAATAACCCAAAGGATAAGACAGAAAACTAATAGTGAGATCTGAGTGCAGCTAATCTTAAGAAACACTTGAACTGTTTGCAGTTTTAGGTCTGATGATAGCCATCCTTTAGGTTCTGGGTTACCATGTAACTCAGAGAAGGGATAAAGGGTAACAAGGTTGGAAGAGATAGCATCTTGAAAGTTGGTACCTTTGCAAACAGGTTGAGAAAACAAAGATCCACTACTGATCTCCATGTCTCATCTTGCTTTGGAATTAGAAAGATTCAAAAGTAAATACCTTTGCCTATGTGCTTTGGGTCACACAATTTCTATGACCCCCCACCCCGAACAATGTTGCCTAAAAGCGGAGGGGGAGGAGAATTAATGGAGATTGGTTTACTAGATGAAGGGTGATCCTCTGAAAAGGAGAAAGGAACTTCAAATGCCACTGCTACCCTAGATAGATTACTCTCAGGACCCAGATGGAGATTATTTGATTACAGAGAGGAAAGTGAAGGTGTAGATTGGTAGACAACTCTAAAGGGTCACCAGTGTGGGAAGGAGCAGAAAAAGAACAAAGTGGCATATAGTTATTTAGACTTTTTGTGCTGCCCTGATTTTAGGGAAACTCTGCCTTTCTTGTTAAAGTTTCCCTTCCATTGCCTATTAAAGTTTTTTTTTTACTGCTGAGGTTGTCTTTTTTTAACAAAAGGTCACTAACTGATGGCAATGTTCTTCTTAAAACTGGCAAAGGAGGGCTGAAAAAACTGAGAAACCCCTTGAATCACTATTTATGTCTCACCAACATTTTTTGACTATTTCAGCAACAGAAGGGCTTATCAAGGGGACAATTAAGAATGTTGCATATGTTCAGAAAGATTTTGAGAGTTCAACCAATCACATCTTCTCATAACAGAACTACTGGCTGCAGCTGTAGAAAAAATAATAGCAACATAAGAGCACTTGGGGGGATGTTTGATAACTTGGAAAGCAATGAGACTCAATGAGAGAACTTAAGGATGATTTGAAATAAGAAACAGGCAGATTGGAGGATAAGTTCCTGATGTACTCAAAATTAGTCAACAAAAACCTAAGCACATGAACATGGTAGTTTTAAACTCTAAAATCCAAGTTAAAGGAGGAATACAGTTTTTGCCAAATTTCTCAAAGGCTTTTCCATCCTTATCAAAGGAATAAGATTAGCCTTAGCAAACATTTTATCAGAAGAAGAAGACTAATAACCAGAAATTACAGCATTATATGTTTTATGATTATTTATCAGATATTTTACACAATTTGTTAGGATATTTGTATGTAGGAGCTTGAGTGTCTGCCACACTGCCAGCTGTTAAAAAGCATCCTCCAAAGCCACTAAAACTGGAGGAGCAGATGTTGGCTGAGGTAAATCCAATTGCAAAATGTCGGAAACTTTCCTCTGAGAAGAAAGAATTTCAGTCTGCTTCCACTGAAGTAATTATGTCATTTATTAGCCTTCTCAGAAAATGAAAAGCATTCTGACGGGGAATCTGAAGAGATACTTTCCTCAGAGTTAGAATGTTCTGAGGCAGGAAAAATTATTCGAAACAGCATATTCTCCCTCCTGTCCCTGTTCCTCTGACAAGGATTCAGAGTCATAATTGGTGGGAATCTCCTTTCTTCTTCTGTTAGAAGAAAAGGAAGAAGCAGGATTTAACATGTTAAAATAAGAGAATAACCCTTAAATGAGTCCCAGTAAATTTACCCTGTCCAAGGAAAAGAGAGCTGAAGAAGTAACATTCTTAGATTTTTGTTTCCCTTTTCTAGGAAAATCCCAGAAAGCAGACCAACTAAAGCTAGAGGTACTAATCTGAAGATCAGACACTCTAACTCTGCAATGCGGTATAGCTAAAACCACTTCTATCTATCAAGCCCGACAAGAGTGGTTATTCCTTGTCTGGTGAAGACAACCTAACAGCCACAGGGGACATAGCTGAAACTGGTTCATGGCTGATGGACTGGGAGCTATACCACAGGGACTGGGCGCTATACTACAGGGACTGGGCAGACAGGATGGATGGTCTGACAGACTAGCTTTGTTCACTGCAGAGTCACGTCAGCGGCTGAGGCACCAAAGGAACTGACACTACTCCCAGCTCCTTATTCAACCTTTTCTTCTTGTGAGCAGGAAATAAAGAACTGTGGTGACTGGAGACTGGCCTATCTTCAAGCTGAAAAAGACATCTGAGCACCAGGTAGCAGCAGTAATAACAAAACAGCTGATGGAAGGAGTGGAAAACAAGACTAAAACCACAAAATATATCCACTCTAAGGACCCAAATAATAAAGGTAGTACAGCACAGCAAATGAAATGAATAGTAAACCACTGTTGAATACAAGAGAGAAAAACTCGATCATTGGTGTCATCCCAAAAGGATTTAATATAGCAACTTTCCCCACAAGGACAACTTTCTTCATCAACATCATACATTTGTGACCAAAAAGACATTACAATTTGGCTGCTCTCAACTTTAATACAGGTACTATAGAGACATATCATTTTACCAGGTTCCTAGTAAATAATGCATTATTAATATTCCCCTTTGATTTTTCAAATTATGTTCATAGATTCTGGCTTTTATTTTTTTTTTCCTTTTTTTCATAGAAGGAAGAACAGGGGGGTGGCATGTGTGGCAAATGTACACCTCCTATTACAATTGGCATGCAAAAGCATTACTGGGTGATTATTTTATTAAGAGCTAGGATAGTAAGTAATGAACCTGTTTGAATGTGTGGCACTTGTGAGCAAGACCACCACTTGCTTGGTTTTTTTTGTGGGTTTTGAAATTTACAGTACCTGTTCCCAAATTCAAAAAAACCTGTATTGTTGGAAAACGGGAAGAAAATTAAAAGCAGAATCTATATAAACATAATTATGAAAAGAAGGGAATAATATTAATAATGCATTATTCCACATTCAAAAAAATGTAATTCCACTCTTCTCTTTCTTTTTGAAAAATTGTGCAAAGAAAAAGGGTGGTGTGGGGTAACAAAAACAGAATAGAATACAGGGAATTATATAGTCTTGGAAGCTACTAGGGACTACTAGGAAAACCTTTATAATGATATATGTCTCTAGTATTGTATTAAAAAGGAGAGCAGCCAAAATGTAAATTCTTTTTTTGGTCACTAGGAGGGACACATCACCAATATCAACAGTATACAAAAATCACAACAGTATATTTAATACAACATTAATTAAATATTTATTTATTATTGTTTTAATGTTTTTTTGTATTTAAAAATTTTTTAGTTTGAATGAATTTATTTTTTTTTTTATTTTGTTTTTGTATGTTGAAATATGATTTAATAAATTTTTAAGTGTTTTTTTAAAAAAATAACACAAAAATAAAATTTAAAATTTTAATTATTCAAAATCATGATTTATTCAATTTCATTATTCATTGTTATTCTATATAAATATCACATATCATAATTGAATGTATTTTTGAGAAAGAGAAACGAAAAAATGTAATGTCCTTTGGGGAAGCGCTGTATTTCTTTTTTACCAACAAAGTGATTCGGGTTTCTATCTTCTATTCAATTACAGTGGTTTACTACATTTCATTGGGTTGTACTCTCATACAGAGCAGCAGTAATAAGCAATGGTAACATCTCTGACAAAAAAAAAATATATATATATATATATATGTATATAAAGCAATTACATTAAGCATCAATTGCTATTCCAATAAAACACTTTTAATAAGAACCAGCGTTCCTAAATCTAGTACAAAATATTAACAGATGGTACAACACTGTACTGTACTGCCCAAAACAAGAGGCCCTAGTTGGTTAGATATAAAAAAGAAAAAAGAAAAACAATTTCTAAGACAAGAAGTCACAGTTTTCTTCAGAAACAATTTTTTTCCCAGAAAAACAATGAATGGAAGGTATTACTCCCCTGAAGGGTAATTATCTGCCCAGCTTGAAAGAATGCTAGCTGTCAGTTCCACAAAGCCCATAGTGCAAACATAATACATCAGCAAGAAAGCTCTGAATCTTTTGGTGCCGTATGTTCTCCTTTCATATGGCTCTTCTCAAGCCTGACTATGGTTAGGATGCTTGGATGGTATCCTAAAGCTTTGAGAAGCTGTCTGTGTTCATACACAAGGCAGGATGTAACACATTTTGCTCTGGCTACTACAACAGTGATCATTACGTTGAGCACAGTGTTTATTTCTAAAGCTTTACAACTGCTGTTACTTGTGATTTTATTTTAATAAAAGGCAGTAGTTTGGAGTTTCTTTACAACTGCTGTTACTTGTGATTTTATTTTAATAAAAGGCAGTAGTTTGGAGTTTCTTTACAACTGCTGTTACTTGTGATTTTATTTTAATAAAAGGCAGTAGTTTGGAGTTTCTTTACAACTGCTGTTACTTGTGATTTTAT
Organism: Protopterus annectens; assembly: GCF_019279795.1. Taxonomy (NCBI): domain Eukaryota; kingdom Metazoa; phylum Chordata; order Ceratodontiformes; family Protopteridae; genus Protopterus; species Protopterus annectens. The sequence continues at coordinate 166,819,673 of NC_056751.1, read as the reverse complement.
TTTAATAAAAGGCAGTAGTTTGGAGTTTCTTTACAACTGCTGTTACTTGTGATTTTATTTTAATAAATAGCAGTAGTTTGGGGTTTCTTTACTACTGCTGTTACTTGTGATTGTATTGCTTTAGTAAAACACAGTAGTTTGGAGTTCCAAGTTTTGTTTACTACGATGTCTAGATAATTCATATGAAAAATTACAAAGCAAATTTTTCATGTCAATGTAAAAGGGAAATATAATACAGTAACCACAAATGATTGTGATGTATACCGATTTGTGCTTGAAAGCTGCATCTTTACTTTTAATCTTTTGTGTATTATAATGTTGAAATGGTGTAGCTTCACTTGTTCTTTATGTATGCACTTGCATATGCATTTATTTATTGAGAACTCTATTTATGTGTTAACCAGGTTAGCGGACTGGCCCAAGAGCCCCTTTCAGCTGTCACCTGGGTACACTTTGGAGGAGCAGCTTAGTCAAGTAGAGTTCATCAAAAACAAGACAGGATTAAAAGTGTAATAGAAGTGTAACATAAATGCCATAAATGCATAATAAACAAACCAGTTAGCAATATTTAAAATTGCCTAGCAAGAAGTAAATAGAAATTTGTTCATACTTTTTAAAATACGGACAAACACTAAACATTATCCACAAAGGACTGCATACAAACATTAGAAGAAATAGACAATATTTTGCTCAGATTTAAAGAGAAGTACGGACAAACACTTAAAATGGTCATCCAAAAATTCCATATAAATATTGTTAACCATATCATTTGTTTGCATTGCAAAAGGAATTTATTTTTATCCCATATCCCTGAAGCTTCTTGGCTTTGCTTATAAATTCCAAAAGTTAGCTGTTGCCTTATGTCTGTTGGTAGATTAGTCAAACAAAGTAAGTCTAGGTTAGAAAAGGCTGTTTCCCCTATTATAGAACAGAATTTGGGTCTTTTAAGAATTAGACTAACGTCTTTATTTGATGTTAAGTCTTAAAACATGGCTGCTGCTGTCATTTTTGAGGAAAGGGGATGACATGAATGTTCTGCAACTAATTTGTATAAGAATGTAAGAATGCTACAACCACTCTGAATGAAACTGGTAACCAGTTAATTTACTGAAGTAGTACACAGTGATGGATTTTAGCAACTGCTAGATAAATAAACTTACACATTTACTTAACTGTAGTCTGCAGCAGGGATATGTTTTGTGAGGATTTTAAAGTTATGACTAACAGAGCATGCTGCACTTTGGTAACAAGACATTATTAGCTGCTGATTTTCTAGCTTCTAATGATAGAAGTGTTAGAAACCCTATAAGCAAGCTTCAGACGATACAGTTCCCTGCCTATCATTTTTTTCTGTGTGTGGCCTAAATTAAATGTAGGGTCCAACAGCAGGCCTACATATTATACTCACCAACCTGTTTGATTATATTGTTTTGTGGACCCTTCATTGTGAAAGATATGGCATCCTGTAAATGTTGAGGAGTTGAAAGCACCATAATTGTTGTCTTTTAGTGAATTATTATTTTGTTTCTGCTGTCCACCTCTGTAGTGTGTCAAACTCAGCCTATGGTTTATATTATAAATCTAAACTACTTTGATCATGGTTAAGAAACATGGCATCATTTGTGCATAGCAAGGTTTGGTTTAGGAAGGTCTTTACTGAGGTTATTGAGGAAGAGAGAGAGAGAATATTATGAGTCCAAGAATGCATTCCAAGGTGAACTGCTCCTTGTCTAAAATGGATAAGACCTTCCATTTAATTAATCATAGAATTCATTCATCATACCTGCTGACACTTGAAGCCAAAGTTTAGGCTTTCAATATATGAATATAAGGAAAAAGTGGTCTACATATTTAAATGCATATGTCATGTCTATAAATATAGGCTCTGCAAATGCTGAATATTTTAGGACTTTATCCAAAAGCTTTATCTATTGGTATTATTGTGATTAAATATTCAGCATTTGCAGATCCTCTCTTTTTTTGTTAACTTTGCTCATTTTTATATTTAAGTCGCTGCTTTATCACGGTACAGATCCTGTTTGCCCTCTTGATTTCTATAAAATCAGGTGAACTGCTCCTTGTCTAAAATGGATAAGTCCTTTCATTTAATTAATCACAGAACTCATTCATGATATCTGCTGACACTTGAAGCCAAAGTTTACGCTTTCAATATATGAATATAAGGAAAAAGTGGTCTACATATTTAAATGCATATGTCATGTCTATAAATATAGGCTCTGCAAATGCTGAATATTTTAGGAGTTTATCCAAAAGCTTTGTTATCTATTATTATTATTACTGTCATTAAATATTCAGCATTTGCAGATCCTCTCTTTTTTATTAACTTTGCTCGTTTTTATACTTAAGTCTCTGCCTTAGCATGGTACAGATCCTGTTTGCCCTCTTGATTTCTATAAATATAACATTGGTATCTAAGCCATATTTCATGATATTATAGAATATCATTTAAAAGGAACTCATAATACAGCAATCTTTTGTTTACAATTTTTTGACTCCCAGCAAAATTACTTGAGACTTCTTCAGTGCAATTAAAACTTAATGGATGAGCAGTTTACAAAAGTCACAAATGATCAAGTGAATTAGTAGAGCTATTGTAGATCATATCCATAAGCCTATAGGTGACAATCATGGTACAGAGTTTCTCTAAAACCATGCTGTACATCCACTAAAAGCCCTTAGTTGTTAACATGACTTATCCTTCTCCTATGTATTAGTTTTTCAAATTTTTGGTGACAGGCCATATATTTGATATAGGGTGGAAATCTTGAAGATTCTTTGTGTTAGCTATTTTAGATAAAGGCATTGTTAAGGCATATCAGAATGGTGAAAGCTGTCCTTTATATTGTTTGATATTGATTATTACAGTGTATTTATTTCTAAATATTTTCCATTATGCTAGCATTTTCTGCAATTTCATTGTTCAGAAGAGAAATATATTTATAGATGTATGTGTGTATGGGACATAATTTTGTCAGACAGTGTTGGTGACTGATTTTACTTGAAAATGTCTAAACAAGTTTCAAATATATATGTATATGTACAGATAGTTATATTCTTAATATACTTATTTCATTAGTTTGTTTGCCATTACTTAATAATGCTGTTTCCTAATACTTTTCACTGTTTTGGAGTGTTGTATAAGAGTTCTGTAGAGAGATAATGTTCAGCATTGTGCTGTCCAGTCACTTTGTGATTACTGGCAAATTTGCTAAAAAATCATTCCCATGGGAGGGCAAAAGATAATGTTTTTTTCCTCTGATTTCCTCCCTCTCCCCTGAGGTCCAGAAACCCTGGAGTTGGTTATAATAAATAGAAGTGGTGCAAATGCACAGCTCCCAGCATGGAGGAAAGCCTTTGCACCAGCCCTTACTGAAAAATATATTTTTTTCAAAAGTTTCCCAGTCAGACATTTACCAGATTTTCAGCTGCTTTATCTATTCAGGAGACTTACAATTAGATGATTAACCCAGATCTTGAGTTTTCTGTGTACATTTGCTCAGAAGAAATAATTATTAGCGTTTTTTTTTTCACAGTTAAAATATAAAACTTCTTAAGTTTTGGTGAAAACACCATTTCCACAATAAACTCTCCCTCTCTTTCTCTCTCTCTGTATGTGTATATACATATATTTAATTTCCTCGAATTAGTATGGGACTGCTCAGTGTTGCACTTTATCATGTAAGGATTCTAACATGTATTGCTGAATATTGATACTAGATAAGGTGTTCTACTTGCATAAAGGTAAAATACAATGAGCTCCAATATGCATACAAAAATGTTAACTATACCATGGTATTTAATGCCATGCAAAAATAAGTTATTACTTTGGATACACATACTCACTGAATATTATCACTTAAGAACACAATACTTGATTCCCACTGCTATTTTTTTATGTCAGTTTGCCTCATTTTTAGGGTGCCAAATGTTTTTTGTTTTTCATTTAATTGTTGGAAAAGGAGTGACTAAATCCAAATTTTTTTCTCATTTCTACTGCTATAATTTATTTTTACCATTTTGGGACAAAAATGAGAAAAATCTCATATAGACTAAAGCTGGATTATCCAGTATGTATATACAATTCTGGAAGATGCTGAAGGCTGGGGAAGCAGAGGTTCAGAAAGACATTTTGTGACTTGAAAAGGGTGTTTTTTTTTAAGTATTTTTGTTTACTATTCACTATGATAAAAGAAATGTGCATGTGATGTGACCTGTATATAGTGACTGAATGGAGTTGCAATAATTTCACGGAAATTTAATTTAAAATTGCTAATGAAGCTACTGCCTTTCTTTACCCCCTTCCAAGTCTGAGTGAGACACACACTTTCCTCTAAATGCATGGTCTTTCATGATACCATTCATGCAGATGGCCTGTGTGATAGGAACTTGTTGCGTGACTACAGGAAAGGAAAAAGGGAGGGATTAACAGGCAGCATTAGTAAGGTACCTTGTCTTCTGTGTCATATTTTGATACTGCAGCTCTTGAACTACACAGTAGTGAACAACAACTGTAATTGCCGCATAGTAGGGACTCTGGGTTCACTCGATTTCAACTCATAATCCTTGCAGCTCTCTGTATATTTGATATTGTGACTTTGGGAATAGCCAGCTTACATTCTCCAGTAGCTGTGGATGCATTCTTCTTCTCTGTAGCCTCACTTTCTGCTAAGGAAGCAATATAGAAAAGTACTATGAGCTAATCATCACGGTATTTGAAAGTGTTCAGCAATGCAGGCTGTATAACACAATGGTCTATTACTGTCTTCTCTCTACTTCTGGTAGGTGTAAGCTATCCCAAGCCCTTTACTGGGTAAACACAAAGGAACTTCCTTCAGTATCCATTTCAAATTTACCTATAATAATTTAATTACCACCATGTGTCTACCCTAACAAAAGCAGTGAACAGGACTTAGTCAGCTACTCAGGTTAATGTAATGCAAATATGATGAATATGTTTACTTCTATATGAAGATATTTATGGTATACTGCCACAAAGCAAATATGTACAACAGCTGTATTCAGTCTCTAAACAAAAGATTTATTCTATCTGTATTCAAACAGAGGTTTACTTATGTTAATTTGGAAACCAGCCCTACTACTGCACTGTAAAACTTACTGATGTAGTTGGAAGGTATAGCAGCCCAGCATTACTACTTAAAGAAATATGTACATAGATACAGACAGACGCACACACACATGAATAAGAATATTCCTTTTTTGCTCTACCATTCCTGGCACTCATCTCCACTACTGGCCCAGAGCTCCAGTTACATTGTTCCCAGTTATTCCATTTGATATACCAATTGATGAGAATCAGGAGTTTGCAGGGTCAGGGAGAGCCCTCTGGCTCTTTTTTTCTCACACCAGGGGAAAGCTTTCTGCATCATCCCATTTGTTCCTGTTGGTGATGACAGCCAAATACTACGGAGCAGACTAAATGCCTGGTCCCGCTCGAGTTCCCCTTCCCTGAGGCAGACTGCTTGACTTGCAGTGGCCACCTTAGTCAGGAGAGGAGATGTGCAAGTTTTCCCACTTGTTTTTCTCCTGACAGAGGAGTAACACCACTGTGAACATCTCAAGCCATCTGGTTCACCAACAGGTATCACCAACGTAGCAGGTCTGGCTGCCTCCCTCCCTCTCTTCAGGATGAACAAGTTGGTGCTGGCAGCTCAAGTTCAGCATCCCCTCACCCAGTCCCCCAAGAATCTGTGCTGCTAAATGAACACAGGTTGCCTAGATCTTAGTCAGAGCTTTACCACTGTATAAGTTGGCATTAGGTACATGTGTAAGAATATTGACTCTGCTGGAGATACACACAGAATAAGAACCAAAATTATACTGTACACATCTGCCATTTCATAGATTTAATTATAAGGCTGTGAAGTGTGCAAAAAGTAAACACCAATAAATCAATAAATATTAAGAATGTTGTTTGCAAAAGTTGGAGAATTAATTGAGAAAAATACAAATAAGCAAGATAAGATATTTATACAATACTGTTTAGGTAATACAATATAAATCTGAAATTCAGGACTTGTCTGGTTGGTAAACATTGTTCACCAACTTATTTTATCATTGTGTAGAACTCTCAGCATTCTGTGGTCATTACATTACTGTCTACACACATTCTATGTCTGGCTCCTTTTGCATCCAGAGCATATCCTGGGAAGGTTTGCTATCTCCACTGAATGCCTGCTGAATATATGCTCTTTTGGTTCCTCTGTTCATGGCCTTTGAGTCTACTTTCAAACAAGGTTCTCCACAAACACGACACTGATTGCTTCTCTAATATCATTTGCGGATGAAAATTTTCCAGTTTGTAATGCATGGACAGATGGCACAATATAACTTTTGGCTAGCTAAATTTATATACTGCTATGCCATCAATTTTTCCTGTATGCTTTTTGCTTTAATGTCTGCCTTTCATCAGCCCTCTCCCCACTTGTCTTGGGCCCATTCATTCCCCCTCCACAAGTGGAGTCCCTGGCATGGAAGTAACATTCAAACAAAGGGGCATCATTCAGGCAGCTACAGGTGTTGCTAGCACTTTGTTCATACTGGATAATGCAAGCAGTAATAGTGTTTCTGTCCTTAGGAACTAACCTGGCTCCTGGTGGTTGACATGAGAATCTGCATCATCACAGGGCGTACTATGTTCTCCATTTCATGTAAGTGCTCCCATTCACATGTCAGTGAGGATTACCTACATTGGCCTGTTAAGCCAAGCTCACATGCATAATATACAGCTGCAGGTTTGTTATGTGTAAGCCTCTAATTAAATGTGGCAAAGCAGCCAAGCAGACAACCACTCCCACCTTAGGGTAAGCAAGCCAGTATTAGCCATTTCCTTCTACTTTTCCATGGGTGTCTGTTCCAGCACCTCGGTTGCTATTCACACTAAGTCATCTGCGTCATAGTCAGAGCTTTATCCCAGGATGGCACAGAACCAGGCTATTATAGTATCAGTTTGTTCCACTTCACAACTTCCCATAAATTAACTCAAATATATTGTAAAACATATGTGTGTATGTGGTGGTGGGGGGAGGTAAAACGTTAGCTGTATAACAAGCATGTGTATATTATTTTATTGTTATGAAAAACTGCGCTGGTATAATATTATACAACATGCTGGTGAACAGCACAAACCCTGGGGCTCACTAACAATCACATAGGCTTCTCATGAAGCTTACATGATTTAAGCACATTAGCACAATGAGCAGTGGCGCTCATTAAATATGCATGCTGTTCACTGACATACCACATAAGAATGTGTCATTACATCCAGCAGCCTAAGAACTATTAGAGTAACTGTTTCAAAGTACTGCCTTTTTTTCTATCTTTTTTCTGTATTCCTATAGTGGAGTGGATTTAAGCACATTTGTGTGAAATAAACTTTGCTAATGTGACTGAAATTAAAATCTTTAGCTTTTGCCATAGGAACTTAAATGCCATTCACTGTCACTCAACAATGTTGTGTGATGCTAAACTCTGTGCAAATGCTGAGGATAAAAAGTGAAGGTTTTTTTGATGGGCCATTTCTGACCATGTTTGTTGTGTGTGATTCAATTTCTTTTACCATATTGAATGCATGAGCATTGAATTAATAAAACAGTGGTGAAAATTGGGGGGGGGGGGGAGCAAAAGGTAGGCTACAGGAGAAAAAATACAGGAATTTAAAGGATGGTGTTGAGAGAGCACTATAGCTATCCACTTCTTTACAACATGAGAAAATAATTCCACATAGACTTTCAAGACTTTGCAAAGTCACCACACCAGAGATGGGTGACAACAGAATAATGTTATATAGCCAACTGAACTAAATCAAGTGTGTCAAGATGTCATTTAGGTGAAGTGGAGAGATATTTATGGGGCATCATTTTTTGGGGACATGTGACCTTTTTTGTTGTTTTGCTGAGAGAGAAATGTTGGGGTATGTGCTTAGGAATGAGAGGGACAGGTAGGTAAAGTATGGTTTATATCAGAACATCGAAGGCTGATAAGTCCGAAGCTCACAACTTCGAACTGCAAACCTCGAAAGCTGACAACATTGAACCGCAGAACAGAGATCACCATAGAATGCAGGAAGGGAAGATTTCCCTTTACTGCACTATAATGCAATCTCAGAGTTGGTATATTTAAGTAGTGGGGGTGTGAGTGGTGCAGGGGGGCTTGCTGCATAGAGCGTTTTTTTTGTGTAGTTAATATTTTTGTTTGGACATTCGATGTTGTCAGCTTTCGAGGTTTGCAGTTCGAAGTTGTGAGCTTCAGAGTTGTAAGCTTTCGATCATCTGATATAGACCCGGTAAAGTAGGCTAGGCAGCATTCGCAGACATACAAGACAGACAGGGATGGTGACAGACACAAAACATGAGGGACACCATGATTGGGGATAGGTAGGGGACATCAGAGGCATATCCACATCCATCTTGAGAACAGTGTAAATCTAGTCTTTACTCTCAGGACTGTCATCACTGTCTCCTCTAACAGCTGCCTAGGTTAGTGTCAGATGTGGCACTGTTTTGGTAATATGATGCAGGATCTTTTCAACCCTGCTGATTCAGGCACTGTGACCCTCTCCATTATGCCCTCCACCAGCCCAGTCAGCCCCTGATGGGTGACAAACTCTCCACCTCCATTACTGTTTCTCCCAGAGGATACCACTGCACCAGCAGCTGGGGCAGAGCTACCTGATGCAGATGGAGCAGGTAGGGCAGTAGTTGTGGAGGCAGTGCTGACCCAGATGTGCTGGGTGCCTGTGCTACCTGTGGTGGTACTACAGCAGCTTCCTGTGGAGGTATGGTGAGACAAACCACGGTTGTTAGTCTGGCCCCTCTGATGATGGTCATTTTGTTTCAGCAACAATGTATTAAAATATATATGAATGAAAATATAAAAAAATAGAGGGAAATAGGGTAGGGTAGACAAAAAAAAGAGAATTAGATCAATGGCATGTCGCATTCGTTTTCTTATTTCTAAAGATAAACCAATATGAGAAATAAATATATACTCCATTTCCATATCCAGATATGATGGGACGGCATTAATGTGTCATGAAATCAATCAATCACAATGGTATGATATGACAAATAAAGCTATATATTTTATTATGCCATATCAGATATATGCTTTCAAAGTTAATAACTGCATGTACAAATATTGAATTGTTGATGTCATGCAATATTGCAGTTAATATCTTATAAATACTATACAGTAAAAAATCTAATGTCTGTTTTTGGGTATTGAACCCACACATAATTATCTGTTTTGGGGTATTGAGCTCACACAATTAAATTGAGGCACTTATTGTCTAATGCAATCACCAAGAGCTATTGAAGCAAGCATATATGCTTGATATCAAAGTTAAGGTATGACTGCTAAAAGTTATACACAAAGGCAGACTGAAAATACTTCTCTGTCTTGCATTCATACTCACCCCATGCCTTTCAGAGGTGAGTTATTCTCTATTGATGCCCATCATGGTTTTCTGCTATCTCTGCTGCAATGTTGCAGTATAGAAAAGAAAAAAAGATACAGGAAAGCATGATGAATAACTTTCTTGGCTTGCTAATTAATGCCATATCATACTCTGTTGATGGGTCAGTATAATTACGCAATTGAGGGGTGCTTGTAGTCCTAAATTCATTCTCCCATCAGCTCAGGAGGTCCTACTTGCAACTCTTCATGCCACTGCAATAATGAAGACATTGTTCCCCAATGTGTGGAATGTCAGTTACACAGCAAACACCTTGGCCAAGCTATTCTAAGCCTTAACCTTATACTGAGACCTAGTATAATTCCATTGCAGCAGCCTCTGGCTGTTGCACTTCATGAAAAGAGTCCTAACAATCCTGAACTCCTTATCACCTTACCTGTGGGCTCTAAATGGAACACATGTTGTTTCCATTGCCAGCCATGTCAGCAGCAGTCAAGCTAGAAATCAGTCTGAATTGGCGCCCAATTTAGATCTTGCAAGTTTGCCGCTGCATTTGTGCAATTGAAAGCACAACAATGGCTTTGCAGACCCACTGGCACTGATTACATCAAAAAGTACACAAGTCGTGAGATATGGCAGAGAGTTTTGTCCATCTGTGGTGTCGAAACTATTGACATGTGTTCCAATGTTAAACAGTGAAATGTTTATGGTGTTTGTTATAATTGTGGTTGGTTGGAGGAAAATGGTATGACTTGTGACATATTGGCTAGCTGGAAGTTACACTGGTAAGACTGAGTAGTACCACCTGGGAATTGAACCCATGAGAAAAAAGGATAACATTTTAAACTGTGCTTATTAATTGTAAGTGCCACAGGAGAACTTACTTTTTACCATGGTAATTAGAGGTATACAAATGTAAGAATGACTGAAGATATACATCAGAAATATATTTCTTTCTAAAAGGCAGTATTTGTGTTTGTAAATGCATTTCAGATGCATGCAGTTGCATAACCTTGGTAATGCCTGGTGGGTCAGGTTACATGCATACTTCCTAGGACATACTGTCATAAATACATACTTATGATATGTGATAACTCATAATAAATTTAAAAAAATGTTGTGCACATCATACCTACGCATGTGCATTCTGCATTAAATATCAGCATTGTCATGTTTAATATAATTTCACAGATTATTTTGGGTTTCTATAGCAAACAGTAATAATACATTTGCTGCAATAAACATAGCTATGATACATTCGTAATCAAAATGTTGTGACAAATGGCAGTCTAACCGCTTCTGTAAAATTATCTGTAAACTTGATTGAACTCTGCATCAGCTGTCCTCTTTGTCTAAGCTCACTGCACTTACACCTTCTGCCACAGAGAAAGTTATCTAACAGGTACGTTTTCTTCATTGAGTGCTATCCAGAGTGCTGATGAATGGGCACTGACAGCAAACTAGTTTGTGTTACAGAAGACTGCCCAAATTAATTTTTTCAGTTTTTTCCTTAGGAAATGAACAGTGTTTGTACTTTGAGCAGAGCACAAATTCAAAAGGCATTATATATATTTTTAAATTACATTGGATTACAGAAATAACACATTTAATGGATATATGTAGCAAGGAAAAAACTGTTATAATAGCATGACACAGTCATCCTTTTCATATCTGTTTGCTACATCACAAGTAGCATTTAGGTTACACATCATCAGGATTTCATGTAATGGCAATTACTTGTTAGGGAGATACAGAGAGAGAATGACAGGAGGTCATTCTTTCCACAGTACATTCACTTACTCATGACATCAAAGTTTACAATATATTGTATTACTGTCAAGATTAATAATTGTGAGACATGGATAAGTTTTCTAGCATATATGACATATATGTCTATAGTACTCATGTTACTGATTTTGTTAGCACATGCTACAAAATGTCATATGTTACAACATCCATAGCACATATTTTTATTACAAATGAGAAGAGGGGAGTTTATAACACCCCACCTTTGCAACATCAATTCACATGGACCACAGGTAGGATTTGTATCATGTATCTTATACTTTAACCTGTTTGTTTCATATACAACATTGAATGTCAATATTTACTCTGAATCCAGTCATAAAACTGCAGACTGGATTCGAACCCTTTATTCTGTTCCCTCTTTCTGTAAGTTCACTTCACTTATACCTTGTGCCACAGAGATTGCTAGCTGGCAGGTGAAATTTATTCATCGAGTACTATCCTGAGTGCTGGTGGCTGTGCACCAGTGCCAGTCTCATTTGCACTACAGAAGGCATCTGAAATTAATTTTTTCACTTTTTTACTTCTTAGGAAGTGAACTGTTCATTGCTTGGAACCACTTTCAGTCAAGAATGCACAAAGTCAAATGGCAGGCAAATGATAAAATGAACAGAAACAAATGTTTACTTAAATATAGGAAACATTCTAAAACAAATAGCTAAAATGTACAGTTCTGATGTTTCCTCAACTTTGTTGTCGTACAACATAAACATATGCTCCTAAAATATAAGTATGTCCACACAAGCAACACTCTATCTGGATCTGAACCCCAGGACACCAGGGTATTCAAACACACACTTCAGATTATTATCAATATGTATTGCAGGCATATACTGTAAAGATAAAAGTAGGTTAAGTATACTCTAAAAATGACATAGCATCAATTGACATTACATGTGTAACAGAATCAAATTCTGAAAGGTGTCTTGTGTAATTTGCAGTTAGATGTATGTATTCCTGTGATATTGGCAACAGTTAAAATATTTTTTCCTCACACAATATAAAATAAACAACTGCAATACTTCATCTCTTTTCTTCTCTTTATTTTGTGAGCATCATTCCATTATCTATGCTTTCGTGGTAAGACTACTATGTGATTTGCCTTGCTGTTGATATATGTTTCAGTGAGTAATGTACTTCCTTAGAATTACAGACAAAATGCACTGAGAGTCACAAAGTGTGCTTATAAACAATTCATAGAAATGTTAGGAATGTTGCTTTCCTATTTGTCTGTACTCGCAGACATTCTTGTAAGTCCCTTCTTCTTGACACACCCTTCATAAGTGTACATCAAAGAGGACTAAGTGTGAATCCCTGATTAGTCTAACTGTAGAGCAATTATTCAAACTTGCAAGCCCTTAGCAGGTAACACTTCTCAATGTTCATCCTTGCACTGCTGTGGCATGTGTATGCAAACATTTCGATCCTTACACCATGTTTACCTGCATTGCACTTAATACAGAGTATGGAATTCATGAAAGTTAATTAATGAGTTCACACCTCATTTCCATGCTCACAGTGCTGAGATGGCTGAATCTACAGTATATAAAATAATCATGTAGGTAAGGAACTTGTATCATATGTGTTTTGTATGTTTAGATAAAGAGAGCTCTATATTGCTATTTGCATTAAAACTTGTCTCTACTTTAACACTTGGCTTGCCACAAAGGTATGTTGCTGTTTTTTACAACTTGATGTATTATAACCTTGCTGATGGATTGCTTTTCACAATACAACTATTGGTGTACTGTCTGAATTACTCTCACTAGCTGTTGGCACAGTCATGTGTATTAGTTATTTCTTGACCATTAAAAATGTTTCTAAATAATGTTACCTGACATTTAATGTGAAGTTTAATCTGGGAAGCTGACCACTTAGTGCAGAAGACTGTTGTACTCTTAACAGTAAGTTAATGGATTTTTGCATTATTAGCACACAAAATTGTATTAAACCTGTGATGTACACATGGCTGCCCTTCACAAACATGGATATCACACAAAATATTTATTTATTTTTCCTTAAAAAGTGTACATTATTTTTGTTAATGCCACAATGTACTACAGAGTTACTAAAATGTTTGTACTCTTAGTAATTTTTTTACAATTTCCTTTTGTTGGCAGTTGGGGGTGGTGGAATCTGTATTAAGTTGTCTGTACTTATAGTGAGCCTTACTTTTTCATATATTTTGTGTATGATGGATGGATAAATTAATAGATGTTTTTATTTTGTTAACAATTATTTTAGGGTTGCTTATATATTTTTCCATTTTATGTTTTCTTTCATATAGGGCTATGCCACCAAGGCACCTGCACCCTATAAACTGCCATCCAGTGATCCTGAGAATGAAGTGATCATTCAGGCAATATGACACCATGGTTCATTCATCTTTGAGACAAGCAGAGGTTACAAGTCCTCCAGTGACTGTATCTGGGAGCAGTTGGTCAACGATGTTAATGTAGGTGGAGTCCATGAGTGTACATATTCCAAAATAAGACTTAGGGCCATTGATATGATCACAGTGGCCAGACATCAGACAGCTGCAAACACCTGTGAATGTGTGGCCATGGGGGTGGTGGTCCTGCTGCTGAACCACCACTGACTGAAACACAGGAGGTCTTGTCCACTGTAAGAGATTCAGATACCTCAGCACAGGGATAACTCAGAATTATTGATAATGGGGCTCATGTGGATGACAACACTAGTGTGTCAACTGCAGAACTTTCAGGAATGCAAACTAATTAAATAACTGCCACTGTAGATGTGTGTGTGTGTGTGTGTGTGTGTGTGTGTGTGTGTGTGTGTGTGTGTGTGTATATATATATATATATATATATATATATATATATATATATATATATATATACATACACAGAACCAGAAAGAAGGGTGGGATAGAAGAGACACTGACAAATAGGGAGAAGTGGGGGATCAACTTGGCAGTAAAGGCTTGAATGAGATGTGTCTTATTCCGTAGCTGTAAAGGGAATTGTTGTCTGTTTTCTGCATCGTTTCCTTTGTGATGCTTATCATCCATGTTTTATCTCCCTTTCTTATATGTAGGTGCATCTGGCTCTCTTTTTGCATAACCCCTGTAAATGATATGCACATCTTCTGTATTCTTATTACTATACAGCATGTAGATGTATATGTAACTAAAAGTTATTTGTTTTCATTGCATTAGCATTTCTTGATTTTTAATATCCATTTCACATAACATAGGTTTGATCATTGTTTATTCTATTTCTCTTTTTTGTGTTGCTTACTTGTTATCATAGATGATTCTGCCACTGACACTGTGGAACTCCTACTGCCTGATGCCAGAGTATTGGTAGCCTCTGATGATAATGGCAGCAATGAGGAGCCACAGTCTGGGGGTGCACAGGGTCAGTCTGACACTGAGGTTGTGCCTCCATCTCCTGCCCTTAAAGTATGACTTTACATGACCATGACACAGAGATTTCAAATATAGGACAGGTTGAGGGTGACACTGTTGATCAGGGTAGTGTAATTGCTCTAGCTACAGTACTGGTTGATTCTCCCAATAGCCATTGTGATGGTGAGGTGCATCACAGGCAGGTTGTCCACCTCCTGCGATGTTGGTGTGTCAATAAGTGCCACACGACATATGTATAGGGTTGTCAAGGAGGCACAGGTGTGTTCCACAAGGGTCTCAGAAGAGACAGAGTGCAAGTGCTAAATGTGCATTCTGATGTGTGGGACTGCATGAACTATGTGGGTGACTCTTTTGACAAGATTAATGACACTCTGGATCAGACCATGTTTGTAATGGAGCATCTGCTGGGGAGGGTTCGCGTCCATGTGGTGAAATAGCTGCTACATCATTTGATGTTAGTTGACAAGGCCATGCAGAATCCCTCACCCATAGTGGCACTATTTCCACTGCTCCATCAGTAATTGCAAAATCCACAAACAGACATGGTAAGCCACATGTTATGGTAAAGAATGTAGTCATAATATGAACTCATCCAGCAGACATCACTCACATTCAGGCAGCACCCCGTAGTCTAGCCAGGGCCATGGAACTAGCATTGCAACTCCTGGCAGAGGAAGTATTCCTGGTCGCAGATGATGAAGCTGAACTGACTAGTCTACCATGCACGGCTCACTCTTTTCTGACATGCCAGGATGTAGTGCTAGCACAGTGCTTGACTGTGTTCTTGCAGACATATACACATATTCCACAAATATTTGCCCATACCACACACACACACACACACACACACACACACACGCACACACACACACACACACACACACACACACACACACACACACACACACACACACACACACACACACACACACACACACACACACACACTTTATCTAAGCAGTACTGTTGACTGCTACACATATGGCCCTGAAAATTGGTTATGTAAGGAATTAATTTTTGTTTTACTTGCACACTAAGTTCTTTGGTGTCAGGCTTGTGCTCCCCCCCTCCCCGTGCATGTGATGATGACTGTGCCCTGCTCTTTGCACATTCATTTGAGACTTTGGATTGCATATATTTCTGATGCGCACAGCTAATTCTTGCTTACTCTGAACCTTCCCTTAATGTAAATGTATTGCAGAATAAATTTTTTATCATCATTCATAATCACTTGTGAATGATTGTGCTTGTAATCATTGGTCCTCACTGTATTTCTGTTAGTGCTTTTAGTAATACAGTCAAAGTATATATTTAAGTATTAATTATTGTTATACTCATGCAAATTATGCTAACATTCACCTGCTCACTGGTTTGTATACAGTGGTCAGCTGAAATGCTTGATGTTCATTACTGGTAAAGATCCATAGCTGTATATTGCAAACATCACTCAGAATTTATTACTAACATTACTGTACACCTGGGACATGTTCCACCTTAGTGACATATGAGAATTTATGCTGCATACATGATAACTTCACATAGTATAGTCATTCATGAATTTGATCCAGATATATACTGAGTTTGGATCAGTAACTCTGGATGGCATCAGGGCTTAAATACTTTCAGTTTTCATTCTGCATAGTCACATGAGATTTTTTTCACATCATCAGTGCAATTGTTTTGTATGATGTAAACCCATTTTACATATTAAATTATTTCTCTTTCTAGGAATAGTTTTTGATCACAGTATGCCATGAGAAATAGATTTCCACTTTTAGAGCTTGGCTAAATGAGCATTATTCCAGTGAATATTGGTAAAAACCTTTGTTTTAGACACAAGAAATGTAATCTCTAATTCTGTTGCAGATTTTTCAGGAAACATTCAACCACTTTTGCTAAATGCCTATCTGATGAATAGTTTGTAAAGCTCTGAGACATAACGGTATGAGCACTTGAAATGACATTAGGGTACTTAAAGTTTGTTTAAAGGTTTGTGTTTATAGAACTATGTATGAGTAAATCTGGTTTAAAATTCATACTAAATAGCAGAAACATAAATGTCAAACATTTTTGTACATGATAGCATTTTGAATAACTGTAAGCCTGAACACAAACCAACTGATTAGAAATATATTGGGGTGGGACTCCACAGATGGATCTATACTACACTCACAATCTACTGATAACCTCATCCCAGATTACATTAGCATCACACAGATATCTCCTTAAAGTGCATGTGAGTGAATTCACAAACTTTTCTCATCACATCTACTGAAATCAGATTGTCATTAACACCCAGTTCCACATTTTCTTTTTCTTAAAGTTTACATTTGGTAATTAACAGAAATCTGCAGTCTGCTCTGTGGGCAGTTTTTGAATGAAGTTTTATGCATGTGTATACACTGGCTGTTGTGCACACAATATTGTAGTATAAATAGCTGTCTGTAGTCGCGCAGTGAGCCACACTGTGCACTACTGGTCTGCACTGCAGCCTATATTTGTTTTTCTTTAAAACAACAGCTAGTAGTTGCTCCATGTTGCCCTTAGCAGTTAGTACTTGTTCTGCATATTGCATATTCAATAGTTACTTAGCACAGGTAGCTGCTTCCACTGTATATTCAAACTAAAATGTCTGGACTAAAATGAAGGGTCAACCTGCTTGACTTCCTTCTGTTTCCAGCCTCATGCATGTCTCTAATGTAGGCAAGATTTTATTTCTGAGCAGAATCCTTCCCTCAACGAGAATGATGCCCAGGTACAAAGAACAGATAATTGGCTTCAGTAATTGGCTAAATAGTTGGTGTCATTCTACGGGGATCCAGTATGTGTCAGCATGGGATGAAAAGCTCAAGAGTTCCACTTACTTTGCCAAAAATGGTCCGTGCCTCTCATTCCAAAGTTTCTGCATAGTGGCTAAAACCTTTGTTGCCCTTGTAATACCTTCTGTAGACATAATCCAGCTGATGGACATGTCAGTTTAACTAACACCCAAATTCCAAAACAGAATCTTATTAAGGTAGCTCTGCTCAATGTCAGAAGTCTTGACAAGAAAATGCTTGACCTTGAGGCTGTCCTGCATTTGGAGCACAACCACATCTGTGTAATTACTTAAACTTGGTTTAAATATTCAGAAAATACTGCCAAAATACCAAGGTTTTGTATCTCCTATGCATATATCCCCAATGACAACTGTGGTGGTGCATTCATATTTGCTAAGCACCATATAACCTCTAGGCAGATTCCCAGGTAACAGTAAACAGAGCTGACTGAGCTCCAAATTGCACTAATTAAAACCAACTATCAGTTTGTAGACCATTGCAGTATACCTTCTTTGTTTCCTGAAATTCATGTAGTGTCCCTAGATGTAATCGATGAACTCCCTGTAAGCAAAAACTTAATTCATTTGGGAGACTTTAACTATCAACAAACTAGAGTACCTATACATCAAATGTAGGATATTGTAGGATATGCCTAAAAGTTCCTACATTTCATAAATAAAAGTTTGCTGGAACAGATTGTTAACAAATCTACTAGAGAGCAAAATATTCTTGATCTGGTCCTTATAAATATGAATTCTTTGTGTACTATTCCCCTGGTATCACCTTCCTTGGTTAAGTTAGATCATAAACTAACAATCTTCACTGTTAGAACCTCTAAACATGTAGATACCATTATCTCAGAATTCAATTCAAGGATTTCAGACATGCAAATCGTATTAATTTCTATAATGAAGTTTCAAGATTCATTTATCTAAGCGTAACCTTACCCCTCCCCCCAACATAACCTCAACAGGAAATTACACAAAAGAGTTCTATGCCCAATTAGATAAATGTATAGGACTGACAGTAGCCACCAGACATAAATATAATGGGAAGGTTTAAAACAAACTACCCTGGTGGTCCACAAACATAAAAAACTCTGAAATAAAATAAAAAAACCTTAGCAGATATTCAGCAGATCTAAGGACAAATGAATGTTCTTGTTGTAGGGTTTGGGTATCTGATGATGACTTGACAATGACTCCCAGTTTGCAGTCATCCACAAACTTGGGTAGCTAAGTTTGTGGTCTGGAGGCTGGAAAAGTAAATGCCTAACAAAAGGTGTCCAGCTTAGAATCTTATGGTATACCACTGTTTTCCTTCATATCCTTTGATGAGGTACCTGCTACAAGCACAACATGAGTTCTGTCTCTTAACCAGTTTGTTATCCATCTTACAACACAGAGATCTATTTGTAATGCCTTTTACTTACTAACTATGGGGTATAGTGTATAGTGTCAAAGGCTGTGGCCAGATCAAGATATGTTGTGTGTACAGCATGGATACTGTCAACAACTTGTATTACTTTTTACTAGAAGCTAACTAGATTCATTAGACAAGATCTACACCTAACAAAGTCGAACTGCTGTAGGTCTAGCCTGATGAGATTTTTAATGTCATAGTTAATCAGGTCAGTTATTATGTGCTCCATTGCTTTGCATGAGAATCATCAGGCTGATGTGCGCTGTGTTAGAAGGGACAGAAAATACCTAGACAAGCACTGATATATGACTACACCTTTCAGAAATTCCAGGTTGATGAAGGGAAATATTATATAGCAATTTGTCTGGATCATTTATGTAACAAAAGTAGGTAGAAAGATTTTGAATGTCTACAATCACATCAAAAGGTGCCACTATCCATGTGAGAGAACTTTTTCACTGCTTCTAGTTTACATAAATGCATTATCACTTGGTGGCCTAATGGTTAAGGTGTTTGCCTTACAAGCACAAGGTGCAGGGTTTGAGTCTCACAAGCGATAATTGGCTAGGCTTGTAAGGGCAGTTAGCTTAGTATAAATCTATGAATACAATGGACCCTGGATTATGGCAGAAAAAATGTGTTGATTTTGTTAAATAAAATGGGCTAACTGATTCCACTAATGTTCCAGGTTACCAAGCAACAAATGGATTATCTGAAACATCAAGAAATTGTACTATACCATGTTCAAAACAAATATAACATTTTGCTTTTGCTTTTACTGTTACAGTAGAAGCATTTCTGTGCAGTACTAATGAAAAGACATCTGTTGGAATGCTTTTCAGCAGACATATCAGAAAAAGACTGAAACTGATGAAGCCATGTTTGGGTGAACTGTTTGACAGAAACAGTACTTGCAGCAGTTTCAGTATGACAAGCATGCAAAAAGCAAATTAATGAACCAAGTTTATTCAGTAAACGTCTACCATACTGATACTGGCAGTGAAAATGAACTTCTAAGATTTAGTGTAGGTAAAACAGGCCCAAATTCCAAACCAAGTTCAAGTGAAGGATGCAGGGATTCCCTACGGGAGATATTCTGACCATCTGGAACCCAGATCTGCAATGGCCAAAGGCACTGTCACTCCTGAAGAAGTGACACCAGATACTAGAGTATGAGACAGCAAACTGTGTTGATACACCATTGGAGGAAAATGAGAAAGGTTTCAGTTGTGACTTATTCTTTAACTCTTTTCAAGAAACTATTATGGAGAATAGTAAATCTGATATACTAGTGAGCCAAGTATGAATGCCAATCCGAACTTAGAAAATTAAAGTGGGTGAGAAATCCACTGTAGTATATAGTTTACTGACTAATGAAGCTAACTGTAGAGATTCTGAAGTTTTAGACATATGAGAATAGGTGTTTAACAGTACTGTATGATGGTGTATCAGAACAGCATGGCTGTATACCAGTACTGTGTGGCTGTGTATCAGTACTATATGACTGTGTTCCAATACTACATGGCAGTGAACCAGTACTGTATGACTGTGTACCAGTACTGCATGGGTGTATACCAGTACTACATTGCTGCGTACCAGTACTGTATGACTGTGTACCAGAACAGCATGGGTGTATACCAGTACTACACAGTTGTGTACCAGTAGTGCATAGCTGTGCACCAGTATTGTACGAGTGTGTACTAGTACTGCATGGCTGTGCAACAGTACTGCCTGACAGTCTGTGTACCAGTACTGCATAGCTGTATACCAGTACTGTATATCTGTGTAACAGCACTACATGGCTGTATACCAATACTACATGGCTATGTACACGTATCGTATATGGTTGTGAATCACTACTGCATGGAACACCACTACTGTATGACTCTGTACCAGCACTACATGGGTGTGCACCAGTACTACATTGCTGTGTACCAGTACTGTATGACTGTGTAGCAGTACTTTATGACTGTGTGCCAGTACTGCATGGTTGTGTACCAGCACTGTATGCCTATGTACCAGTGCTACATGGCTGTGTACCAATATCGCATGCACGTGTACCAGTAATACATGACTGTGTGTCAGTACTGCATGACTGTGTATCAGTTCTGCATGACTGTGTACCTTTACTGTACAGCTGTGTACTAGTACCACATGGCCATGTAGCAGTACTACATGGCTATGCACCAGTGTTGTATGGCTGTGTACCAGCACTGTATGACTGTATACCAGTACTGTGTGGATGTGTACCAGTATTGTATGACTATGTACCAAAACAGTATGGTTGTACACCAGTACTACATTGCTGTGAAGCAGTACTACATGGCTGTGTACCAATACTAAATGGCAGTGTACCAGTACTGCATGGCTGTGTACCAGTTCCTTATGACTGTGTACCTGTACTGTATGACTGTGTACCAGAACAACATGGCTGTATACCAGTACTACACATCCATGTACCAGCACTGTAGGACTGTGTACCAGTATTGCATAGTTGTGTACCAGTACTATATAACTGTGTATCAGTACTGCATCGCTGTGTACTGGCATTACATGGCTGTGAACTTGTACTGCATGGCTGTGCACCAGTACTGCATGGTTGTGTACCAATACTACATGACTATGTATCAGTACTGCATATCTGTCTACCAGTACTGCATGGCTGCATACCAGTACTGCATGGCTGCGTACCAGTACTTTATGACTGTGTACTGGTACTACACAAGTATGTATCAGTACTGCATGGCTGTGTACCTGTACTGTATGACTGTGTACCTGTACTACATGGCTGTGTACCAGTACTGTATGACTGTGTACCAGAAAAGCATGGCTGTATACCAGTGCTACACATCTATGTGCCAATACTGTAGGACTGTGTGCCAGTACTGCATGGTTGTGTACCAGTACTTTATGACTGTGTATCAGTACTGCATGTCTGTGTACCAGTACTGTATGACTGTGTACCTGTACTACATGGCTGTGTACCAGTACTGTATGACTGTGTACCAGAAAAGCATGGCTGTATACCAGTGCTACACATCTATGTGCCAATACTGTAGGACTGTGTGCCAGTACTGCATGGTTGTGTACCAGTACTGTATGACTGTGTATCAGTACTGCATGTCTGTGTACCAGTACTGTATAACTGTGTACCTGTACTACATGGCTGTGTACCAGTACTGTATGACTGTGTACCAGAAAAGCATTGCTGTATACCAGTGCTACACATCTATGTGCCAGTACTGTAGAACTGTGTGCCAGTACTGTATGACTGTGTATCAGTACTGCATGGCTGTGTACCAGTATTACATGGCTGTGAACTTGTACTGCATGGCTGTGCACCAGTACTGTATGGTTGTGTACCAATAATACATGTATGTGTACCAGTACTGTATGACTGTGTACCAGAAAAGCATGACTGTATACCAGTACTACGCATCTATGTGCCAGTACTGTAGGACTGTGTGCCAGTACTGTATGACTGTGTATCAGTACTGCATGGCTGTGTACCAGCATTACATGGCTGTGAACTTGTACTGCATGGCTGTGCACCAGTACTGTATGGTTGTGTACCAATACTACATGAATGTGTACCGGTACTGCATATCTGTTTGCTAGTACTGCATGGCTGTATACTATTTCTGCATGGTTGTGTACCAATACTGTATGACTATGTACCAGTACTACACAGGTGTGTACCAGTACTGCATGGCTCTGTACCAGTCCTACATAGCTGTGTACCAGTACTGCATGGCTGTGTACCACTACTGCATTACTATATCATTTGTGGACTGTGTTTGTTAATAGTGATTTTATCCCAGTCAATTACTGAATGGGAGAAGCAAAAGTAGATAATATGGTGTACTGAGCAGTGTATGTAGCTATATAAAAGGCAGCCCATGTAATCTTATATAAAGTGACTGTGTAGATGAGTACTGTTCACTCCACTCTCAGTGCATGTTCTGTCATCGCCAAGGCTCTGTTTGGTAATAAAGTGTTTTGAAGTCATGCTGTTTATTTATTTGTTTGTTTGTTTGTAAGTGGTATAAATTGTTTAAAATACAGGGTGCTTGGAGCAGCCACATTGTCTAGTTTATGCTATCATTTTTCTAAGGGCTTTTTAATACCCTGGGACTTGGTTTGACTGCATAGGAACACAGCTGTACTTTACTTAACAAAACGTTACAAGGAAGCTTTGCCATTACAATCAGAGAAACAATAGTGATCAAAGCTATGAATGCTGTGCATCAGTATGGATAACCACACAAGCAGCAATTGTTTGCTGCATGAAAAATGAAGAAAATACAAGAGCATCAAAGACCACATTTGATAGCAGCACATTTTTTAAATAGTGACCTTTTGTGTATTTCACTTTTAGTTCAGTTTTGATGTTAGATAAACACTTTTCATAAGGCAGTTTACAATATGTATCGTTATATAGTCCAGTTTTAATTTTTACCCAGACTATAGGCTGAAAACATATCTGAAACTGAGGATCTCTTCTGAAACTGATTAATGTTTTAATTTCATCATTGCTTGGGGATATATTACCTGTGAATGAGACAGAAGTCATTTCAGTGTAATAAGGCAGCCTATCATAGGATCACATGATCATAGGAGGTTACTAGGCTATTGGCCCTAGAGCCTTTTTCAGTGTAGCTATTCATGCTATAAATTTCCCAACTATCATTGCTCATGGGGAAGAATGGCTTTGGTATATGCCTGTGACTTAGGGCGTCTACAAACTACCCCTCTCCATAAGGGCCACATGCAACAAGCCAGGAGTGAATTTGTGATTTCCCACCCATTGGTCCAAATTGTATATGAACAAGCTTAGGGGAGAGCTCTGTTTCACATACCTATCCCAGCAACATCTTTTGTTTATGTCACAGATGAGCTTTAGCTCCTTAGATCAGGTAATTCTAATGCTGTTTGTTTTGTGGATGTGTACCAGATCCATCATGACTGGACTAGAGAATGCTTTATAGGTTAGGCATAGATTGCCTAGCAGTAGTCTGTAGTAGACAGAGTACACAGAAAGGGCTTTGAGGCAGTCCATATAGGACATATTAATTGCATCTTGTATTCTTTTAATGAGGAACCTCTGTAGCCACTCCAGTTGTTGTAACTGCCTGGTTAGGTACATGCCAAATCATGCATTGCACTCATTTATTGGTCTAATAAGGACTGAGTACAGTGGGACTATGACCTCCTTAGATCTGGAGGCCATGCCCTTACTTATATTTTGTGCCACGTAGAAGAAGTTTCTCACTACCATGGACATGGTGATTAAAGTTCAGGTTATTGTCAGCCTGAGTTCACAAGTCCCTTACCACCAGGTCTGCTTTTATTGAGTGTTATCAATGTTGCAATTTGCAGTGATAATTGTCTTTCCAGAGGGTATAATTATGCCTTTTTGCACTGAGCTTTAAGCCATGGTTCTGGCACCAGGTATTTGTCTGCGTCATATCTTTCTGGAGGATATCTACATCTTTGTGGGATTCAGTGACTGAACCCAACTTGAAGTTGTTAGAAAATTTAGCAAGCCAAAGGCTCTTTACATTTGCCTTGACTTCAGATAAGTATATTCCAAACAGGAGAAGTCCCAGTACTAAGCCATGTGGGGCACCACTAGTAACAGGTCTCTTGGTGGAGGTGGATTCTCCCACCCCTAACATCATATGTACTATCTGTCAGCCATTCGACTATCTGTCAGATGACATAGGGATTTATGCCTAAATGTGTGAGTTTGTCTATAATAGATGATTGAGGTATTGTGTCAAATGCCTTTGCTAGGTCAAAGTAAGCAGTATGCACATTTTTGTCCTCATCCATGGCTCTAATTACCTTTTTGAAGACTAAACTGAAATGGGATGGGTCCAGTGTTTGAAGGTTTCTTATGTTTTTGTTTATCAAGTCCATAATAATTCTTTCCATGGCCTTGCATGTAAGACTAGTCAAACTTATGGGCCTGTAGTTCCTTGTGTCTGCTGATGGTCTGTCTTTATGTAGAGACATGACAGTTACAGTTCTTTATTCCCAAGGGATGAAGCCTGTCTGGAGGCTGTAGATGAATAGAGATTCTAGTGGGCCTGGCAGGTCATGTTTCAAGCTATTTAGGAGGCAACCTTGGATATTACCAGGACCCTTTGATGCAGTGTTTTTAGCAATGGAGACTACAGTGAGGATCTGTTCTTTAGTGATAGTTGAGAAGAAATGGTAGAAAGTATGTTTGGGGGTAACTGGGGGTGATAAGAGTGTGAAGTTAGAGCTAAATTTATTGGCCAGCAAATTTGCTATATCCCCTAGTTCAGTATATGAAATTCCTTTTACTATCAGTTCAGCACACTGTTGGGTGTTCCCCTTAAGGTTGCATACATAGCTGAAAAATGCATTATGGTTATCCTTGGCCTGTGAGGCTATTTTTGCCTCAAAGTTGGCTTTGGTGGCTTATTTTCCTCCCATTTTCATAATGCGCATGTAGTTATGTTGCTTTAAATGGGAAGACTTGATAGAGGTTTTAAAGGGAATTAGAATGTCAATACTATTTAAGTTCTTGCTAGCTAAAAAGGTAAGAGCAAATAATAATTTATCACTTTTTCATACTAGAGCTCATAGGGAAGTGATAACACACATAGTTTAAATGATCCCAGATAACAAAGTGTGAGAAATACTTGCAAATCAGAATGGCAAACAATGTTTTTAGCTTGAAAAATAAATCCTCAACTGTAGACAGTGACTGTATTGCTTTGATTTTTAATTTATTTTCATATTTAACGTCATATAGCCTAAAGCTTTTGACTCCGAAGGTACATTAATCAGAGTTTTCATTTAAATGCTTTGGCAAGCTCATTCACAGTTATAGATTTCCAAGAAACATCTTTAATTACATGAACCAGACAGTAAGCATAATACATAAAGGTGCATGTCCCTGCATGGTCTCTTAATGTGATTCTTCTACAATTAAACAACTCCCTGCCTAGGTTTACAGCAGCTGCTTAAGAAATGTAACTACATTGGAAAATGCTGTTCTTGGCAGCTGTTACCTTGGAATGAAAGGTCACTATGTTGCAAACTGTCAGTATGAATCAATCCTAATGCTTCTCCCATGGATAAGAATCAGTCTGAGGAACAAGCATTTTCCTGCCAGAAAAGCTGTCAATTATTTTCTTAATTAATCTGTGAGCTTCCTAGTTTATTTCATCATGATGTGTCTATATAACTTATTAACTAACTAACTAAAAATAAAAGAAAAGCAATTGTTTGATTTTAGAATTTATTTAGAGCACCTCAACATTTTTGCAGAGGATGTAAAGAGAGACAACAAACTGCACCTTGTTACTCTCATTGTATCTTTCAAAAGACCTATCTGTACTAGATTTTCAGAATTATTACAAAATAGTTTAAAGACCAAACGATTCTCACCAGTACAGATAATATGACATATGGATATAGTGTATGTCTGCATTGGATTGTCACTTATTTGAAGGGAATCTTTTATACCATACTGCATCTCAGGATATCAGGACTACAGAGACACATTCCAAACAAAGAAAGCCTTCCACTAGTGATAGCCTGCTGACATCAGATGCCACGTTAGTTAATTACAATTCTATCCACATTCGTGCTTTCACATGTTTTTTGTAAATCATTTTGCAAAACAATAAAGACATGATCTTAAACATAGAAAAAACAGAAAAGACAACTGCAAATATAAATAATATAATGTATAAACAATATATACATGGTGTGTATGACATTTCAGTGAAATGTCATACACCAAACGACAGATGATCAAACTCAAATGACTGATCCTCAAAAAAATATATATATTTTTTTGTAGGGGGTAAGTCTCCTACACCTCCTCCTTTTTTGTATGGGGGTAAGCCTCCCACACCTCCTCCTAAGGAGATATATATATATATATATATATATATATATATATATATATATATATATATATATATATATATATATATATATATATATATATATATATATATATATATATATATATATATATATATATATATATATATATATATATATATATATATATATATATATATATATATATATACATATATATATATATATATATATATATTTATATCTGGATCTAGGACTTTTGATTGAAAGATCAAAAGTCCAAATCCATTACGGCCAGGCATACTTTTATTCGAAGAGGCACTTTCGCGTACATATGCCTGTTGCGGAGGTCGAACTATGGTGCGGATAAGGGAAAATTCCCTTTTCCCCACTGTAGAGCGATCTCAGAGGGAGAATATTACAGTATGTGGGGTGTGCGGGGTGCAGGGTGGCTTGCCCCCCTGCAAAAATGTTAATTTAATGCTTTTTTTTTTTTGTGTAACACACTTTAACGAAAGCGCTTTTGTTAAAGTGTGTTCAGTAGGAATGGATTGGGACTTTTGATCTTTCGATCAAAAGTCTGAATCCATTCCCACCGAACACACTTTATATAGACATATCATGATGAAATAAACTAGGAAGCACACAGATTAATTAAGAAGGATAATTGACAGCTTTTCTGGCAGGAATTAAATGCTTGTTCCTCAGACTGATTCTTATCCATGGGAGAAGCACTACGATTGATTCTTTCGATCAAAAGTCCAAATCCATTCCCACTGAACACACTTTAACAAAAGCGCTTTCATTGAAAGAAGTGCCGCACCGTAGTACGACCTCCACAACAGGCATACTTATGCGAAAGTGCTTCTTCGGTGAAAAGCACTTTCACGTAACTATGCCTGGCCGTAATGGATTCAGACTTTTGATCGTTTGATCAAAAGTTCTAGATCCATATATTTATATATGTGTGTGTGTGTGTGTGTGTGTGTGTATAAGCACGCACGCACACACACACACACACACACACACACACATATATATGTATATACACACACACACACACACACACACACACACACACACACACACACACACACACACACACACACACACACACACACACACACACACACACACACACACACATATATGTATGCATACACAAACACACACACACACACACACACACACCTGCTCCTAGATCACACTACATTTGGGAAAGGGCACATTTCCCAATGTCCACTATACAGCTATCTTGCTCAGGAAAAGCCATTACAATTCGAGCCACTGATTTTTGATTAGCTATATTGGCGTTTCCATATTTCGATGAAATGACTTTACATATATAGACAGAGAGAAAGACAGAGATTAATGAATATCTTCAGAACTATACACCCAAGTCTTCAACAACACACTAATATAGATGATAGGAACAGTGGTACACATCTTAATTCATTATTGAATATACAACAAGAAAAACAAAATATCATGTACATTCCAATGAAATAAACATCATGACACTGTGATGCACCCAGCCACTTCCATGAGTGGTATATAATCAGTATGGTATTTATTTCCAAAATTGCCAGTAGTACTAAACAGCTCCCTGCACTTCTTCCCCTTCTTCATAAAGCCAGTCTAAGCACAGCTGGAGATTAATCTAGCTTCATTCTCGAGGTAAACTTCTTGGCACCCATGCCTTGAACACATAATAGTCTGGTTATGATCAGTCACCTGGTCATAACCCTCTACAGTTTGTACAGAACAATATACCTGACACTGACCATCAGCCAACTAAATATATGTAACAGCTCACAGCTGTGAGACATCAGACTTGCAAGTTGAGTAGATCAATACATACAATTAAAAATTTTCTGTAGTGTGTGTGCGCTGCATGCTGACACGATTGTGATAATTGGGAGTCTAAAGTCTAATTTTTGTATAAGCACATTCTTTGCAATGTCTAGGCATATTAAATATAACAGGACATGTGACACGTGTAGCTTAATTTTAATTGTGAGAGGGTTATATGTGCATGCAGTTTAAATGAAAAAGAGGGATGATGAATGAGGCTGTTTGTCTTTTCCCGGTTAGGGGTCGCCACAGTGGAACTCCAGTCTGCTAATGATTGGCAGTCAATTTTTATGTTTCCAAGTTGCCCGATCTTCAGCAAAGGCACTCCCATTCACGCATGTCTTTCAGAGGCCACTCGACAGCGGGGAGGACATGCAGGCTCCACACAGAAGGCACTCCAGCCGAGAATTGAATAGGAGAACCTCTTGCTGTACGGCAACAATGCTACCGCTGTACCACTGCCCACCACTTGACCATGAGGAGGACATGCAGACTCCACACAGAAGGCATTCCAGCCGAGAATTGAACAGGAGAACCTCTTTCTGTGAGGCAACAACGTCACCGCTGTACCGCTGCCCACCACTCGACCATGAGGAGGACATGCAGACTCCACACAGAAGGCATTCCAGCTGAGAATTGAACAGGAGAACCTCTTGCTGTGAGGCAACAACGCTACCGCTGTACCACCGTGGCTTTGAGGGATGATGAATGAGGCTATGATATCTTTATTAAGTTATCATGGGAATGATGTTACCTAAAAGTTTTTTGATAAACAGTTTAGCACTGTTTGTATGTTTTGGAGGAGGGGCAGCATTCTTTGATTGTTTTGAGTTGGAACAACAAGCATCACAGCTGATATTTTAGAGTTCACCAAAAGTTTATTTCTGTTTGTCTGTAGAGTTGATAGAAATCTACTTGTACTGCTTTTGTAGTTCTTTCCTATCTGACTTTATCAATGGTAAATTATCAGCATGAAGTATTAGTTCAAGTGTTTCGACTTCTGTAGAGATATCATCAATAAACAGCAAAATAAAAATGAGAAGTGAGCCCGATACTGACCATTGTGGTACACCATAATTAACTGTTTCCTCATCAAATAGAGAAGAGGCTCAAACTACCTGGAAAGTTTACATTTTGTAAGTAACTCTTAAACCAAGTAAAAGTGTTAGACTCAAAGTTAAACTTGTCTTTATTTACTAAGCAGGACAGAGCAGACAGTAGTCTATCAGTACACCAGTATGTCCACTATTTAAGCTGTTGTAGATTTTATCTGTGAACATATGTGGTTATAGTTCCAAAGCCTTTTCAAAAGCCAAGTTGAGTGTTACAGAGCAAATTGAATTTATGTAATCCAATATCTAGTTGTATATTAATTTTTTAAATATTTTTGATATTGCACATAAATTGCCTTCATGATAGTAGTGTTGCAATGAAGACTGGATTTGGATTTTGGTGAGGGTACCATAATTGCCTACTTGAACAGGTTGTGGATTATACCTGATATCAATTAGGGATTAAATATGTTAGCTAGTGGTTTGTCATTGTACATTGCCACCATTCTAAGGAATGCAGAATGCAGTTTACTTAGTCTAGTACCAGACTTTTACCCATTTTAACTGGTTTGGAATTTCTCCTGGTTCAATATTTATTTGAAGTAGAACATGCATTTCTGCTAAGGGGTATTTTTGAGTTGGAGGGTAAATATGACTTAGATTGAGAATAGCTGAAGTAGTAGCAATTTGATTTTGGATTGTAATTACTGGCGTTAATAAACATTGAGCTCATTTGTTGTCATTTTGTGTGTAGATAGACAGTTCTGACAATGATGATCATAGTTGTGACTGGTTAATGGTATGGTGGATTTCCAGAACAGTTTAGTTGATGTTGTGAGAGATAATTGCTTAATGTTGCCTTTGATAAATTTGGCGCTATTCTGCATTTTTTTAAGTTATATGTATCTTTGATGATGGTTACTGTCAGCTAAATTACTTTCCCTGTTTTTTTCCAGGCTTAGTCTTGTTGTTTTATCACTTCATTAAGATCTGTAGTTAGCTGGTGTAATATTTGTCCCATGAGTCACATTTTTGTTTATGGAGAAAAGTGCATCCTGAGATGTGTCAGGAAGTAAGACAGGGCATTGTTAGGATTTGTCACTGCAGTGACCTTACTAGTGGTCCACAGGTCTGATTACTTGATTTCAGAAACTAGATGTCTTATATTAACCTGAGGAGGTTTCCTTTGTGATTTAAAGGACAACACTGTTAATACTGGAAAGTTAATACTTAGTAAATTATGTAAGATTGTTACTTTGATGCATCTGTGTGATATGTTAGTTAATACAGGCTCTGTTTGTCTGTTGAAACCTCTGCTGTGGTTGTGTCTCATGGATTCTTTAGTAGTGGGCCTAAATCATTTAGGCGGAGTCATCTTTGGAGTTAAGGAGCTGGTGGGCTAAGCATATTTCATTTAAAGTCACTCAGCAATGAAGTGTTTTCATTATATCTTTGGGAAACACATTTAGTGATAATGATGAAGACAGGGATATAGACCATTTTAAAATTGAGATATTTACTGCTATCAAGTATAATATTTGCTTTTAACCAGTTTGATGATTCATCATGTAGAAATGAAACTCTTCCAATATGTAATATTTATTTATTTATTTGTTTATTTATTTATTTATTTGCCTTTGATTGCCAAAAAAGTCTGACTGGGCAAAGATCCATTTCTGCAGAGACCTGGGAAGTAAAACTACACACTATGTATTTTTTTTCCACAGGCAATTAACAATAATGATACAAATATAGTACATAATACTGATTACCATGTTAACTGCACTGTACGGTATTTACAGCATGCTAAAGTCACACCATTCTGAAGAATTTTCAGCATCATTTTGCAGTTTATGTATAAAGCCACATAGACATTTTAGTACACAAATAGCAGAAGAGACAAATACATATTTTATGCAAACAATTATATATTTGAGACATGCAAACTGGTGACAAAGTGTGAAGATTTTTATGATACATGATTTAGTTGCATGTTGAGGGGACTTAGTGATGGTGATAGTTCAGGAGCAAGACTGTTTTAATGATTATGTATAATGTCACTGAGATTTTAAAATATAAATGGAAATGATTAGACTAACAAGGGGCTTAGCAATGGGATGTCACAAGTGCAGGACTGTTTTGTTGATATGTTTCCAAGGTGGTTTTAAATAGTACACAAGAGGAAATATTTCTGATGTTTGCTGGATGAGAGTTCCACAGTTTATCACCATACACATAGTATAGGCAGTCACCATTAAGATTTTTTTTTTCATTATTGAGTAAGCACAATGCATTGTTTCAGTGAACACAGTTCTCTGTGGAGTGAGTACCACTTTAATAAGTGGCTGGTGGTAAATCGTCCGTCTTGGCTGCTGAGGATATGGTAGGCAGTCTTAATTTGAGTGTAGCCTAATAGATTTGGTGGCTCCAGCTAAGACTGAAGTGCAAGTCAGTGATGTATAGAGTTAATATGGTTTCTTGCAAACTTTACAGTCTTCCTATATGCTTGCTCCAGTTTGGCTAGCTGAGAGGACTGTAGATTAGTAAGACTTGACAAGATATACAGCAGATGAGGAAATAGGTCTGAGCTATGGACTAATGTGCATGGCCTGATAGAAACGTTTGACCTTATAATGATGTTCCAATTTAAGGCTGCTTTTTTGAACAACACATTGGATATGCCGATTGCATCTTAATTTATGGTCAATTATTATGCCCAATAGTTTTGTGCTTTTCACTAGCTTATTTCTAGTATTATTAATTGATAATATTTTAAGTTGCAGTACTCTAATTGCTGCTTTGAAGGTGAAAATACCATTATCTTAGTTTTACTTGAATTTAGGAGTAGCTTAGATTGCTCTAACCAGTTTTCAGTTTTTGTAAAGGACTGCTATAGGTCATTCTGAAGCTGTTTGACTTAAGCGGTTGCATGTATTAGTTTTGAATTGTCTGCATATTGGATTATATTTGCTGGGAGAAAGGTTGTATACCTTTTATTAAAAAGGATATTAAAGAGTAATGGTCTTAATACTGAAACTTGTGGCACACAATGTGGTTTGCTGAGTGGATGATAGCTCATCTGCCCAGTGTATATACTGGGTTTGGTAGTTAAGGTAACTCTTAAACCAACTGACTATATTGTTTGTGAGGTCCGGATTCTGAGCTTAGATAATATATGGGATATGAAACTATATCAAATGCTTTGGATAGGTGTAGAAATTGGTATGCGACCATTTCATTTTGATTTTTTCTTTCATGAGCATAGTTCATGAATGTTAGCAATGCTGCTTTTGTGCTGTGGTCTGGTGTAAATTCCTGTAGTGTTGTAGAAAGTAACTTGTTCTCCATTAGGTCCTTGATCTAGGTAAATGCATTTTTCAAGTATTTTAGAGGGGAAAATGATTATATGTCTGAAGTTTACAGTTCAAGAAATGTGCCACCTTATTGCAAAGAGAAAAATATAGGATTCTTTCCAAAGTTTCTGGGACTATAGCTTTTTGGAGAGAGAGTGACTGATAAGTAGAGATACCAGGTGTACAATGGCATCTGCAGCGGTTTTAAGATATTGTACAGGAAGACCATCTGTTGCAAGAGAGGTGGGCTTTTTATCATGCTGGTAGGAGTTTTTGTAAGAAAAGAAGGGTGTAGTGATACCATCTACAACATTTTACTGCTGTGTTGGGTGTACTGGGCCTATTAAGGTATTTAGCAGCATTTATGTAGCATGAATTAGATATATGTGTTATGTTATAGTTTGCTTCTCCTCTGAAAGAGCAGGGACTTGATTTTTTTACCAGGTAGAATAAGTTTATTACTTGTTGACCAACACTGTTTTGGGGTGTAATTGCAGTTTTCCTGTAGAGTAGTACAGTAGTTTTTGGTTAGTCTTTAGAATGGCATTCTTAATTAGGATTCATGAGTGCTGGTGCTAGTGTTGATTGTTGGTTTGTTTTAATGCCATTTTCCATGCTTTATCTCTGTAGTACATTATCTCCTTTTATATCTAGTATAAGACATGGTGCAAGTTTTGATTTTACCATTTTCCTGTATTGAGGTGAAAAGGATATTAATATTCTATTGGTAAGTTTTTACTTATGAGAAGGAGTGTAATTCTACCTGTTCTTTGTTCAAGTGTTATTATTTTTTTAGCTTTTTCAAATGTTTTGGGTTTCTAATACCATGATTGTCAGGGTTTGATTACTTCAGTCTTTGCTGTTAGGCAAGAGTGCTCTTCTCAGTACCCATAATGTATGCAAGATTGCCATCTTTTGCAATTCATTTTGGGTTACATATAGTGACAGCATATTTATGTACCATTTAAAATTTTTTTATTGGTCCTGTTGCTTTTATTTCTGCTTGCAAATCCTGGTAGTTTATGACGTTGTGTTTGTTGATCCATAAAGCACTATCATTTCTGGGTGTAGCAATTTCAATTATCAACTCTACTTTTTTTTCTTGGATTACTATATCTGGATTTCTTGCATCTATTTTTTTCATCTTCTGGTATTGGGTGATTCCACGTAATTCAAACTTTATAATTCTAGTTCATGTTTGAAGTGCTTCTCAGCTACTTCTATATAACAGTGTTTGCGCAGTTTCCAATGCAACAATCTTGTCACATTATTGTGACTTCAGGATACAGACCCTCATCCATGAGTGTATATATACAGTCAAAAGATGTGTAACTTTCTGCATTTCTGTTTTATAAAACCTGCATTTGTGTGCTTCTTGTACTTTTCCAACAGACTTTGTAAACCAATATGTACATGGCCTACTGTCTTGGGCTGCCATTATTAGGCTTTCATCTTTTGGTTTCAATGTGCCCCTCCTTAAGCATTCCTGCATCAAAATCTTGGTCAACATATGGTTGTAATAGGAGTTTTTTATACTTGCCACTATATTTGTGGGCTTTCCAATTTTTATTCCTTGAATGTGGGCCTTTTCCTTATATTCTTTCTTTCGTTTTGTGGCACTTTCAGTTGCTGTCTAATATTTGTCTACTTCCAGTTTTCCGTTCTCATTCCCATTCCATTCAGGATGTTTCTGCTATACTAAGGAAAGACAGGATCTTTGACTTCGTCTTTTCATGCTTTAGAACTCTCACCATGTTTGGATCTGATGAGGACATCAAATATGTATGCAGTCCCATCTGGTTGCAGACCTATACATGAAGTCAGTTTCAAAGAGGCCCATACCTCCTTTCTACAGAGGGATATATAATCTTAGTATGCGCTTTCTTTATATATCATTTGATAAACATGAAGCTTTTTTTATTTTTTGTCTGACTGATTCAGTGCTGTTTTTTTTTTTTTTTTCCTTGGAGTGATAATTTGCCCTTTGTCATGGCTTAGCTGCAAGGTGATTTGCCACTGTTTTATAATTACTTTAATCTAATTGATCAGCGTAGGTTGTATCTTTTTTATCTGTAATCATTCCACTGCTACACAGAGGTTATTGAATCTAAAATTGTTTGCACACTTGTGCGCATCATGGTGCAATGCACACATGGGAAAAAAAATTGTGTAAGCTTTCTTGAATTTGCACTATGGTCAGAAGATAATTGGCTTGTAGTTTATAGGATGGCTTGCATGTTCACTCTTTAGGAGGATTATCATTTTTCCTATATTGTTAACCAGGTTGGTATCTGTTTGGGATGAGCATATGAGCAATTTTTACTCATAATTAAATCTTTATGCAAAAATGTTAAGACTCTGTTCAGAAGTTAGGTACTGCATCTGGGCCTAGGTTTTCCAGTTAGGAGCTTGTCTTAATTTTGTCTCAATTTCCATGGCTATTGCTTAACTCAGTTTCATATCCTCTATATTACAGGTTATTTCTGTTTCTTTTAATTCTTCCATCCATTTGATATCTTTTTTATGTTCAAGGGAATCTTTATAAATGCTTCTCCAAAATATATGCATTTCTTCTATTTTTGGTGGTGTCTCTATTCATTTTGCTTTTCTCTATAAAAAACCTTTCTGGGTTATCAATGGATTGCTTGTTTTATGCTTTTTCTTTACATTTATCTGCATGCCTTCAATGTTTTTCCGATTATAATGATATTTATTTATTTTAGTTGTATTTGTTTACTGTGCTAGTGTACTGATCAATATTGACCAATTTCAGGCTCAGCTTTCATTTATTATTGGAAATAGCATATGATAAATCCTGGTCTTTTTTGATATTACTGCTTTTACCACATCTATCTTTATAACAGTTGTTGATGATCTTTTTCCTTTTCTGGATTCTTCTAGCAGTGATACTTCTTGGACTGAATGCATTAAAGGTCCTAGCATGAACCATACAGCTCATTCTACTGTGACATACCCATTTGCAATTCAGAAATATGCTTGCTGCAATGAGGCAAGTCATCACTATCAGCTTATTTACATATTTCTTGAACTGAAGTCACTACTGTGATGTGCAGACCATGGCTGATATGCACTTTGCGGTAGTAACCTGCTTGTGTAGACAGTATCATCCCCCCATTACTCTCTTAAACATACAAGTACACAAACATGAACTCACACACTCTCACACACACACACACACACACACACACACACACACACACACACACACACACACACACACACACACTACAGTCCATGTACATCTCCCTACCCTATCTAGCCTCCTGTTATTCCTCCCATCATATAACACTTTATGCCTTTATGGAATGCATGTATTAGGCCCTGGTGGTCTAGTGCCCC
The DNA here is from genome assembly GCF_019279795.1 of Protopterus annectens. Taxonomy (NCBI): domain Eukaryota; kingdom Metazoa; phylum Chordata; order Ceratodontiformes; family Protopteridae; genus Protopterus; species Protopterus annectens. The sequence goes on along the minus strand of NC_056751.1, from coordinate 166,783,290 downwards.
CCCCCCCACACCCTCAAATTCCCATTATAATGTCAGTGCTTGTACTGCACTTTAGAGAATCATCCCTGCTTTCAAGTGCATCACCCACTATCCTCTGTTCCCCCTTAGGATATCTGTGCCGTTAAGGCTCTACCTCCCTGTTGTTCACTGGTTCCCCCCACCCCACAATCCTCTTATTAATGTTGGTTCCATAACGGCACTTAAAGTATTCCATGGCGGTCTAGTGCTCCCCCCCTCACCCTCCATGCAATCCCATTATTAATGTTGGTGCCTTAATAGCACTTAAAGTATTCCATTGTGGTCTAGTGCTTCCATCCCTCCCTCACCCCTGATCCCCATACTACTCTTGGTGCCATAATGGCAGTTTAAAATGTATTTCCTGGTGTCCAGTGGTTCCCCCAACCTCTGATCCCCATTCTGCGATCAGTGTCATTATGGCTCTTTAGAGTGTGTCTGGTGGTTCCTTCCATCCCCGTTAAGATACTCTGTGCCTTAGGGCTCTTTATGGAGATTTCTCTGGTGTTTAGTGTATCTTCCTGCTCCAGTCCCTGGATTAATGTTGGTGACAGTACAGCACTGCAGAGTGTGCATCCACCCCACCACCCCAATCCCCATACTAAGGCTGGTGTTTGTATGGCACACTAGGCATTAATCCCTGGTTTCTGGTAGTTCTTCCAACCCCTGATCCCCAATCTGATGTTAGGGCCATTATAGTGTGAGCCCTGGTGTCATCTGGTTCCCCCACCATTTTGTGTTTCTCAGTTGAACATGGTCTTTTGGCAAAGCTTGTTACTGCTATGTGGTGGTGATGGCCATGCTGATCTACACAGCCAAGCACGTTTTTGAATTGTTTGATCAGGTAGTTTCCTTCCTGGAGGCAGTTCTGGGAAGAGAGCACATGGCTATTTAGCATAGGTTCATAGGTAGGTACTAAGCTATTGGCCCTAGGGCCTATATAAGCCTAGCCAAAAAGGTACCCTTGCTTTTGCCACCCAAGAAAATTATTTTCGTGTGCCCCTGTCGAGCAGAGCCACAGAGGTGATCCTCGGGGTGAATTTACTATTTCCCATCCAATCATCAAGATTTTTCTTGAAGAGTGATAAAGAGGAGCTTTGATATAGATAGGTAGTTTGTTCCAGACTATGGGAAGTCTCTGGGACAGGAATCTATCCCTCCAGCATGTTATGTTTATTGTGGTGACAAGGTTTATGTCCCTAGAGCGTATAGCTCGGAGGGAGTGGGATTTCCTTAAGTGGAGCATGTCCAACAGCTATGGGTTTGTCATACCTTTGTATGTTAGGCAGAGATTGCCTCTGAGGAGACGATATACAACGGAGTAAAGCTGGAGTTTTTTGAGACAGTCTGCATAGGGCATCTGTTTGAGGCCGGTAATCCTCTTTGTGAGGTATTTCTGTGGCCTGCATACACCTCTTCCCCTAGAATGCCTCATTAGCATTCAGCACAGACACAGGCCTGACCTTCTTGGTGCTGCACATCTTTATGTTGGGGGACAGTGCAGCACTGTATAAGGGTGCTTGCTGAATACGAAAAAGATACAGCAGCATGTACAGCTCAGTATGCATGTCACAGTACCTTAATGAATTCAGCCCCTTGTCTCAGCTGTCTCCTACTTGTCTCTATTCACTGCTTCCATGGTGGCGTTCTACTTGTTTCCTTCCTTTCCTTTGTTACTCTACATTTTTGTGCTAGCATCTGTTATTAGTTCTCTGCAAAGTAATATATCCTATTTATTTCTATCATGTGCAGTTCTCTTAATATTCGTCATTAGTGCATACATCTGTTTTAATTATTTGTTTGTATATTTATTGGCATTTGTTTACCAGGATAGTCAGTCTGGGTCAGCAAAGTGATGTCTTTTCAGTGGACACCCTTGGAGAAAAGATCTTCAAACAAAAAAAAAATTAAAATTATAATATCAGGGTTGACAGTTTTCAGTTAAAGTAAACTCCGCATACACTTTTCTAAAGCATAATGTTAAGGATTACAGTATAAAGTTAAGGTAAAGTACAAAACAGTTTACAGCAAGAGATAATATGTTATAGTCATGTATACAGAAACAGCAAAGACATCTGTTGCAATACAAAAACAGTATACAAACAGTAAGATTCATAAGGAGACAATAGGATATATTTAGGGGTGTGTATTGGCAGTATGAGAGATGGTCGTGGTGGTTAAGCCATTAGTGTTGTCGCCTCACAGCAAGAGGTTCTCCAGTTCGATTCTTGGCTGGAGCTCCTTCTGTATGGAGTCTACATATCTTCCCTATAGTCAACTGAACTTTTTAAAGACATGCAGGTAGGTGCATGAGTGTGCCTTCTTTGAAGGTTGGGTGCCTGGCTGGCAACTTGACACCATAAAAATCCACTGCCAATCAATAGCGGACCAGTGATCCACTGTGGCGACACCTTACCGGGAAAAGCCGAAAGACTTTTTATTGGAAATATGAGAATAATACTGAGAATTAGAAGGGGAATAACAGTGCTTGAAGTGTTATTTTGTATGTGATAGTAATGTGTACCATGAGACTGAGTTAAAGGAACTGAATAGAGGTACTGTGAATGAATGGTAGTTTAAATGGTGAGATTATGTTAGAGATGTGCAGGATAGTGAAATGATAAATAGATGTGTCAGGAAGTGAGAGAGTTAGAGGGGAGAGAGGGGGGAGTGGGAGAGAGGGTACAGTAGATAGTAGAAAAGGGAAAATGGATAGTTATAAGCAGAAGAACATGAAGATGTTAGAAGTACATAGAAAATGTTTGCAATGCAAGGAGATTGGGAATATGTTAGCCAGGAGTCCAGGAAGTATTGTTTTAAGATGGAGTTTGAACTGTTTGTATTGTTTTGTTTTGTTTTGTTTAAGCTGTGCATTTAGATTATTCCACAGCCTAGCAACATATGAGGGTCCCTGTATGTATCTTGAATGCTGACAATATCAAATTTGATATTGTCACATCAAGAATACCAAAAGGGCAGAACGTTGAACAGAAATCTTCGTAAGGGGAGACTTCCATTTATCTCAATGTAGTGCGGTCTTAGAGTTGGTATATTTAAGTAGCGGGGGGTGTGGGGGTTGCAGGTGGGCTTGCCCCCCTGCCTACACCCTTTATTTATTTTTTTTTTGTTTATTTTTTTTTTTTATCTGCATTTGAAAATTGGATAGCTCGATCATGTCAGTTCAACATTTAGTGATTCAAACTATTCAATTTTTGGAATGCTGATATAGACCCACATATGAGGAGTACAAGGAGTTGACAACATGGTTATTAGAGGAGGTTACATGAAGAAGCAATCTGTGGAAAGGAGAGATCTGTTGGGGAGTATAGTTGTAATACATTACTTAGTGATGGTCATAGTTTGGGTTTATAGATGAACTTATTTGTCATGACTAGTTGTGAGAAGGTTAGAGCTGGGTAGCACTAGTCAGGGGATTTATTTAAGGACATGATAATGATGGGCTTTGTAAGGCAAGCTAGTGGCAAATTTTGCAATTTTGTTATAGCATTGTTCTAGAAGATTTGATAGAGAGGCCTGTAGGTTGAAAATTATGGGAGCACAATGGGGGGACCAAGTAGATTAAAGCAACATGATTCCATGATGCGTTGGTTAAGTAGCCTGAGATTCTGTACAGACAGCCTAGTTTTTGATGAGTTTTCTTTACTATTTCTTTTATATGGAGGAAAATGTTTAGGTATTTATCTACTATAACCCCTAAAAGCTTTGCATGGGATACCAATTCGATTTTGGTGCTGTTAGATGAGGTTAAAGTGAAGAGAGTTTTTTCTGGCTTGAGAGTGGTCTGGAAGTGAATAGTATTAATTTGTTTTGGGGGGAGTTCAGAAAGTGCTGTGAGTCAGAAAGCTATGTTTCAATTGATGTGAGGAATTCTTGGGTTTGTATTTGGAGTTTGTCTATATTTATTGCTGTGGAAATGAGTGTTGAATCATCTGCATATTGTACAATAGGTCTTGTTTGTTTACTTTCTGCAATCTATTTCTTTCATCTATCTTAATATATCTGCTCATCTCTATCAGATTAAGCAGGTCTTCTGTTAGGTAATTTTCTTCTAGCCTGAGAATATTGGGGGCATTCAAAGTCATTGTGTGAACATGGTAGTGCTATTTGTGATGTTTGCAAGTGAGTGTAGCTAGCTATTGATTCATAGAGGCCATTTACAATAATGTGCAATGCCCATGAATGAGTGTACTTATAATGAGATGTAAATGAGAAATTGTGTAAAGCGGTGTATGGTAATGAAGTGTTCTTGTGATTCATAGTCCAGTAGGAGTGCCATATGCACATCCATACTTAAAAACATTTCTGCATGTTTTGTATCTATTTTGCAATCCATGAACTATGTATACACAAGCACTTACATGACCCAAATTAATTTATTTCTCCTAGTGATCCCTTCAGTACTTTTTCCAGTTATGCACAAGAACCTCAATTGGCAACAACATGAAATATTTCCTCCAGTAAACCCTTCAGTAGTTTGACCAGGTATTCACAAACACTTCAATGACACCAGATTAAACATTTCCCCCAGCAAAATCTTCAGTAGTTTGACCATGTACACACAAGCATTCAGATAAAAATAAAATTAAGTATTTTCACTTCATTTTAGCTCCACATAAATCCACATTGCTCTGTCACATATTATTCACATTAGTTCAGACTCCTTTACACAATTTGTATGGAAATGAGGCCTTTTTATGTCTATGTCTATGAATCAGAGCAATACACTAATGTATTAGGTGCCTAATCCTCATAGTAACTCTCCCCATAAAGCTTATGCCTTAAGTATGTTACACTTTTGCCATAAAGAGACTAGTTTACCAAAACACCTTCGTGTTTCTATAGTCAGCATGGTTCACACACACTGACTACATTTACATATCATCATAGTGACACTATTCACAGAATGCCACTACACACCCACAAAGGGCAGGGATATGAATACTGCCCTACATCGTTGCTCTCTGTTTCCTGTAAGTCTTCTATAGAAGGCTCCAGAACATCATCCTTTGACATTTACTCTTGCGATGCAGCCTACTTCATCTGTTTGTCCTCCATATGGGGCTGCATTGGCCCATCATGCCACAATATTACCTGCATTAGATTTGTCAGTTTCTTTCTCCTTTCCTTGCTGTACAACTTCAGCTGGAGTTTTGTATAAGTCTCCTGTAAAAGGTTTCAGAACATCATCATTTGGCATCTCTTCCTCAGGTGCATCCTGATGTATTCACTGCTCCTCTATTTGGGGATCCACTGGCCCATCATGTTACGAAACTGCCTGTGTTAGAATTTCCACACTAAATCCTTCACTTTGCAAGTGATCTATCACATCAATTTCTGTTTGCTTAATTCCTCCCTCACCAATCTTCTTTTTTACATTCCCTCTGTGACCTTATTATTTTTTTTGTACTTTGAAATTTACCATATCCAAGTGCCTTTGTATATATTTCTTTACAAATATCTTTCAAACTGCAATTTTGTATTGCTTACTTTGGTTTCTTCCCTGCATAACCATCACAACATATCAAATCTCTTTTTCTATCCAATGTCCGTGTTTATTGTTTATACTTTTAATAACCTCTGGAATTTGTTCTTTATTTTTTCTCACTTCCTCTGTCATTTCCTTTTTTTTTTTTTTTTTTGGCAGCCTCAATTTTTTTAATCTAGATAACATTTTTCCTTGAGCTGTTGCATTAAGGATCTTCGATTATTATCTGTAACTTTTAACAGTTTTTCTGTGCATGTACTTTTCTTTCCCCTATGTTCTCCTTTACTCTTGTTGCATATCCTGGAATTTCTGGCAGTGACAGTATAGACTGTGTAGTGATGTAGAATATATGTGCTTGGGTAGAAGCCATCTTTTAGCCATGATTCTGTTATTGCTAATATGTGTGGCTGCTCTAAGATTATCCACAATTTAAGTAGACTTTATTTATTGTATATACTGTTGATATTAATGACCTGTAGCCTTAGATTTGTATAATGAATAGCTTCTTAAAATGATAAAGGATGTCTAGGTATAGCTGTATGAGATTTATATGTAGAAATGCTTTCCAGTCAGATGTTTGAATTTCCCATGTATTTGTTTAGTTTGGCTGACTGGTTTTATATCTACAGTGAGAGTTCTTTGTGTATCAGGTAGAGTGGTTGATGGAGGAGGGGACATGTATGTGAGGGTTAGAGGTGCACAGATATCTGCATATTATGTTCTGGTTAATGCAATGGAGCTCATTGAAACAAGACTATATAGATGATACAAGATAAATATAGAGAGCGAAGGAGATTTGCTGTGACTAATATAAGAGGGAGATGAAGTGTGACAAGATTCTTGCAAGATCTCAACAACATAAAGAGTGAAGAAGCTCTTGCTGCCACCTACAACTGAAAGATATTCAGGATGGCATAAGACAGAGGTAGACAGTGAGAAGAGAAGTGGCTTCTGTTGGCCTCAGGAACTGATGTAGAAGTCCTAAAGGAGTTAAACAATATAAAGAAGCTCTTGCTTCCACAAAGAGCTAAGAATGAGCTGTGAGATTAACGATGCTATGGAGAAGAATGACACAGCTCCTGTTGCCACACAAAATTAAGAGAGTAGGATGTGTTTAGATATACAGAATAGCAATTAAGGGATTTATGTGAATTTGAAGTGAACTATAGTTGGCACAAGTGTTCTACAAATGCACATGGGAGATGATAATAGGCTGTTAGTGTTGTTGTCTTAGGCCTGGAGTTACAGGGTGTGAAGAAATGGAGTAATGGGGGAAAATTATGTGGTAGATGAATTCAATGTATTGATTTTAGAGGTGTAGAGGAGAGAAGAGGAAATGATATAAAGGAAGGGGTGCAACAGCAAGACTATTTATAGGCATTAAGAGGAAATGAGTTGATGCTTACTGATATAAAAGAAATAAAATCATGGTAAGAGGGACGGATATAAGGCAGTGAAGCAAAGGCTACGTGAGTGCAGTGATGGTGTGTAGAGAAGGGATTTCCCTCTCCAGATCTCCTTCAAAAACAATCAGCAGTGTGTTTTCCAAGAAGTCTCCAACAGAAAGCAATGGAAAATTGTAACTTAAAGTATAGGTAAAATTGCTTCATGCGGTCCAACAGTGCTTTGATTTGTGGACAGGCTGATTTGATTTATTGTTATTTTGTTTTCTTTTTACCAATTTGTGGTTTTATTTTTATTTTTTAATATTGTATTGTTTTAATAGCACCTTGGCTTTCAGAGCTGGAGTAGGAGGTACTGTTGGTAAGGTTTGTTTTAATTTTGATAACCAAGTATTTGGTGTTAACAGACTTGTTGATATTACTGTCAGTGTTGAGCAGTTTGACATCAGTGTTCTGAACAGTGCTGTATAGACTTTGAGTCAATTTAATTCTTTCTTTGACTCACAACCGATACCAGTGGGTCAAGAGAGTGGTTCCTTGGCTCGTGACAATGTAAGAACAAATCAATCTGCTTTTATACCTACTATAGAGGTTCTAGGAGAGTCAATTTTGACAATTGACTTTCCCAGCCTTATTTATTTATTTATAGTGGATGAAGCAAAATGGGATGAGGTTACATCTACTATGTTCAACAACTGCTTCCATTTACTTGAAAGGAACCTTGGCAAATTTAAAGCACTACAGCTGAATAATGCATTCCTGAGGGAGTGTATTAAGAATGAAAGGGTCCCAAAAGGTCTGAGTTTTTTTTAAATTTCCTAATGATGTTTCAAGATATTCACAGCTTTACTGCTTTACAAAGAATTGGTCCAGTTATTTGGTAGTACCGATGCTGAACCTATGTCTGTTCTTTTGAAACAGATCAACTGGATGATGGAAATCTTAATAAAATAAATAAATGAAGTGGAAGTATTTATTACTAATGATTTATTGTTCAAGACTAAGAGTTATACATTTGACAATATTATTCAAAGAACTGATGGTAACTATAATAAGTATGATAGGAAGTATAAGAAATTAATAAGGGATTTAAGAGACTATCAGGCTGGTAATGTTTATCTATTGCTTATGAGAAACAAGAACACTAATTACGATGAATTTTTCCATAATGACTCTCATCCTCCACCACAACAAGAGATTCAGGGGGAGTACATAATTAATGATAATGTTATTAATTCTAATGATTTTTTTAGACTTTCCTCCATTGAGATGATCAGAAAGACTAATCCAGCAGAATCTTTTAGTAAATTTATCCAGCTCCCAGGAGAAGAAAATCCCAGGACAAATCTCAGATGGGCAAACAAGGGGGAAGAATACTTTGTATTAGTTGATTCCAAAAAAGGAGAAATTATACATTCTTTTAAAGGTTTTACATTTTATAACTATAGTAATTTAGAAGTAACTGAAATTTATGCCACATTATTTTGTAAAGGCTTCTCTTTTATACCAGCCAAACCCCTCAGTTTAGTAGATTTGCTTATTGAACTGAAATTATTTACAAGAAAGTTGAATATTTAATTATTTTTTATGAAATAAATTGAGTGTGGGTATGATGATATGGGCAAGTGCCATCATAGCCATCTGGAGTTTTGTAAAGAATGATATGTTCTTTGAATATCAAACTGATTTATACAAGATGATTGTGTTACAAATGTATTAGAACTGTCTGTCATTTCTATATCAAACTGATTTGTACAGATGCTTGTTCTGAAAATATATTTGTGAGGTTTGCTTGTGTTAAAATGTATCAACAGTGCACCCTGCTGAAATGAAAAGGAATGTGCATAAATTCTTGTAAATTAATTAAATGTATATGTTTTAATAGAGGATACTGGGACAGCAGCAGTTAACTAGTTAGCTTGTTTTAAGAAAAATAAGGGAACTGTAAATGAGTCATTAAACCATTAAAATATCAACCCACAGTGCTGAATAGGACTGGAGAGACTAGGTCTGGGAAAAAGCCTTTGTTCATTAACTCAGTAAAAAGAGTGGAATCCCCAGGCACTGTCATAAACATTTAGATGTGTATTATAGCCATCTTTCCTACATTTCCATCTCAGCTTCAAAGGGGAATACTGTGAGAACCTGGAGTCAGGTTACCAGGTGAGGTCATTCTGCCAGGCATCTTGGAAATTATATTTTAGATATTACAAAGAGAAATCTCAGAGTATTGAGTATTATGTTTGGGGAACCTAACTAGAAAGACCGTCACCCACAGCATCTTGCCTTGTGATAGTAAGTAACTTAACTAGGGAACAGTAATTCTTTTAGATTAGTCAGGAATATAGTGAAGCTTAGTTTAGATATTGTTTTTCTTTATTTGTCTGAGTCTTTCCGTCAATGTTCTTTTCAATATTTTCTGTGATCTGAACTCTGTGGTTTACTGTGAATATATGTTCAATATTTTCATGTTCTTTTATTATTTATTATTAAATATATTTAATACTTTTATTGTGGCTTGTCCTTGTAGAAAGGGCCTAACCTTTGAGAGTGCATATATTTATTTGTTGACAGTGTGTGGGCCACTCCAAAAGGCCTAGCTATCTTGGTCAACTACTATCATTTGCATTAGTATTAATATTGCACTGTATAACTGGATACCCTTTGAAAGAGCCTTATACTAACTGATTGGTGGCAGTGAATCTAACTTATAGTCTGGGCAAAGCTGGTAGGGCAGGTAATCTGCACCAGCCTTTCCCAGGTGTGTGTGTGTGTGAGTGTGTGTGTGTGTGTGTGTGTGTGTGTGTGTGTGTGTGTGTGTGTGTGTGTGTGTGTCTGTGTGTGTGTGTGTGTGTGTGTGTGTGTGTGTGTGTGTGTGTGTGTGTGTGTGTGTGTGTGTGTGTGTGTGTCTATTTGAAAATTAAATCTTAAAGAGTGTGTGTGTCATCTAATTGGGGCAGGGACACAGAGCAATGGCTTCATAGAGAGAGTGCTAGAGGACTTGGCTTGGACACTCTGCTGAGGACCTAACCCTATGGCTGTACCAGTGGGGAATCTTATTGGGGACCTGGAGGGAGACAGATATAGAGACATCCAGACCCTGGGATGAGTGTGTTCCCTATGTGGTCTTAAGGGAAATTGTACTTGATGCAGGCAGGTCTGCATCTGGAAATACTGAGTGCATCAATTCATATTCGAAGTACACATCCCTCTCCAGTGTCAGTGGTGAGGATTCAGGCTTCTTTATTACTGGCCCAGCATGGGGACATCACATATTGGTGGCCGTCACATATTGGCAGCAGTGGTGGGAATCACATTATTGGTTGGCAGTGGAGGAATCATCACATGCTCACATATTGTTGAGCAGTGGTGTGGATATTAATTGAACTCATGTAGCCTGTAAGCAGTGGTCACTAAAGAAGGTTCTTGTGCTCTCAAGCAGCCACAAAGAAGACATTCAGAGTTTCATATCACAATAGTTTTATTTATTTACTTCTTGTTAGTTAGGGAGAGCAGGCAAGAATGTCAGCAGAGGATTATGGCAAGTTGACAAGGAACCAGTTGGCTGAGATGTGCCAAGCCAAAGGACTGGTGCATGCCAATCTGAGTAAAAGGGAAATTATTGCAGCCATAATCACAGCTGCAGCACAGACCAGCAATCAGGAGCATAACCAGGCTGTTGATGGGGACTTGCACCTCTCAGAAACAGGAAAGTTCAACTTTTCCTCAGAGGACTTAAAACCCCATCTGGAGTTAAAGAGATGAACTGGAGGCGAAACGGTTAGAATTAGAATCAGCAGAGTGAATACAGCATTTGAAGGCTGAAGAAAAAAGAGACTGAGATGTCTGGAAGCTGAAGAAAATGCAAGGCAGAGGCAACATGAAAAGGAAATGCTGAGTCTTCACCAGGGTCATGGAGGTAATGGGGAAGGGAGTAACCATACCCCAGAAGTAATAAAGGTCAGTAAACTTCTCCCTCAATATCAAGAAGATAATAATTTTGATAGTTGTATTCATATATTTGAAAGAATATGCAAACAGTATAATGTTGAACAAGTGCTCTGGGTACATTTCCTGGCCCCCTTACTCCATGGTAAAGCTGTAACTAAAAGTCTTTCAGCTTTTTCCAGTTAGGGGTCACCACAGCAAAACTCCAGTTCACTCATGATTGGCAATGGATTTTACAGAGGCGAGTTGCCAGCCCGACGCCCAACCTTCAACGAAGGCACGCCCATTCATGCTCGCACCTACCTGCATGTCTTTAACGTCACTTGACTGCGGGAAGGACATGCAGACTCCACACAGAAGGTGCTCCAGCCAAGAATTGAATGGGAGAACCTCTTGCTGTGAGGCAACAATGCTAACCGCTGCACCACCGTGGCTTCATGGTAAAGCTGTAACTGCTGTTTCTAAATAGTTTGATATTGATTGCTTAAATTATAATACAGTTAAAATGTTTATTGGAGGGTTGGTGTTAACGGATGTGCTCTTATACAATCAAATTAATTTTCACCTACTTTATGATGAAGGAAATTATGTTGCGAGTTCTGATAAAGAAACTGAAATAGCATTTAAAGCTAACATTTTGATATCATATGTTTGTTGATGACTGAGAACCTAACTAAGGAAGAATATAATTTTATGTTTGTTTCTAAATTTGTGATTTCATAATTTTTTGGAATTCCTAAAATCCACAAAAATAGTGTAGACCTGCCCCAAGACCTGTTGTTGATTCTGCAGGTTCTAAAATAGAAACAATTCCAAACTACATTGATTTCAAGTTGAAATTATTGTTTTCTGATAAATCCCATATCTTAAAAGATTTGTGGAATTTTTTACACTAATATGTGATATAAAGGCTGCAATGGGGTTATTGTTAGTACACATTGATGTGAAAGACTTATTTTCAGTTATACCACATGATGTTGGTCATGATTGGTTTAATACTTTTGATAAGTTGTCTAGCAGAGATGTTAGGAACTTATGGAGCTAGTTTTATTTAACTACTTTGTTTATTTGAAGCAAAGATATTTAATTACATTTGGGTATAGCGTGGGTGCATCTTCTGCACCTATATATGCTAAAATTATCATGTGGTATTGGGAGTCCAATTATGCATTTAAGTCTGACATTTATTCAGATATAAAATGTTATGCTAGGTTCCTGGGTGATGTATTTTTAATTTGGGAAGGAGAACTCTAACATTTTAAAGATTTTATGGAATCCATGAATAATACTACTGAATATTTGAAATTCACTTACAAAATGGATTATTATAATATTAATTTTCTAGATATTATGGTTTATAAAAATCTTAATGATAGAAGGTTTGAATCATCTATTTTTTGTAAACTTACATTTTCAGTTTCATACTTATTTTTAATAGTTACCATCCTTATAAACAGAAATATAGTCTAGTAAAAGGTCAGGTGGTTAGACTTTCTCAGATGTATTCTGAAGAAGACAAGTTCCTTAATTAAATTGACATTCTTAAAAATATGTTTTATGAAAGAGGTTATCCAGTTGGGCTGGTTGAAAAGGTTGAAAATGAAGGTTTACTTAAAAGGGAATTGGGATTTAAACCTACACTAAGAGGTAGTGTGTTCAGAAATAAGACTAATTCGGATGTGGATATGAAATATGATAAAGCAATGCTTTTACCTTTTAACCACTTAGATGGAAAAAAAAATCAAAGATTTTTTTTGGTTAAAAAATGGAAATTGCAGATTAATTGTCATGTCAGTTTACGAAATAATTTTGATAGTGATATTAATTTTATTTTCAAGACAGGAAGGAATTTAAAAAATATTTTAGAAGCAAGTAATAATTTTGAAAGAGGCAATTTTATAATGAATAAATTGGAGTCATGCCCATATTCATTTATTAATTTGGTTAATAAAGTAAAAATAATTAATGATTCAAAATATATTTATTGGAGGGGCAGAGGTTGTCTATTTGGCTACAGGCAGATCTTGTCAGGCATTTTTCGTTGTTTGAAACAGCATATTATGGGCATCTATATAGTATACATAAGAAAGAAAACAATGCCCTATTAATGCCTCAATTTTGATAAGTTTTTTTTTTTTTTTTAGAAAAAGTCCCACCCTCATTTAAAGGAGCTGACTGGTAACTTATTTTTGAAGTTAGGGAATTTCACTTGCAGCTATTGTTGGAGGCAAGTTTGTTTCCTGGAATGAATGACACTATTTCTATATATAATATTCTTAAGTTAAAAGCTGTTAGGTTGTAACAACTAGATTTACTAATTGGAATATGTTTTTAGGATGAAAGTGCTTAATAAAAAAACTTGTATTGCTTTATGTGGTTCTCTTGTGCTTCAGTTTGTGGGCGGGTTGGTTTGATTTGAAAGTATAGGTAGACAGACATAGTCACAGACAGCTGCCAAAGCACAGTACAATGCAAATTATCATAAATGTATGTCTAAGTGGTAATGACTAGATTTGTAGGGTTTGTATCTGGAATTGCAGTAAGAAGTTCTCTGTTGAACGAAACAGTCAAGAGTAAGATGCTCATAAATTATACATGCTTTTAGCAACAGGTTATTCTGTAGGATTTGCTAAGTAGACTTAAAAAGTATATTTACATTGAATAACAACATATTCATTGTTGATGTGTTCGCTTTGGCCTTGGAGCAGCCACTGGTGTCCCCATAGCAACCTGAATAAAGAGATAAGCAATCTAGTAATGACCCATGCACACCTTTCTCAGAGCAAATTTTGTCTTTGAAAGTATGACAGACAGAGCAAAGATACCGTTAATTTCATATCCTCATATTCTCTAACTGGTGGAAATACCCTAATTTATTATAACTTGCTCCCCTCCCCTTTTATACAGGGAAGCTTTAAAGAAATTTCCCCCTCCATCCTATTAATCATGAACCTCTGGGGAAGATAACAGTCCTGAATCCTTTCGAAAATCATCAAATAACTCTAATGCCTGGGTCATCATTTGATCTACATCTTTCAGCAACAACATATAGTCAGCCAGAAGCAAATTCAAACTACTGATACTTCATTCACACCCCACCCTCTCATCACATTTCTAATAATTTCTACTAGCTCTTTATTACTATTAAAAAGAGCTTTGGGGACAGGTGTTAATGTTATATTGTGCCACTTTCCAACAAAAATACATCTGCTGTATCACTATTAAACCAGATACTGATTCATGACTGCCATTATAATCTCCCTTGCATTAATGAGCTACCCCGACCACCTATTCTAATGATTTGATTAGAAAAGATGGGTTAATTGTATAAAAAGGTTTCTGCACATGTACATGAACCACTCCTGCCTTGCCTCTCTTCCCTTTTTTGCCAACTCCACAAAGCAACATCCCATTGACAAAACCTGTCTGAGCATCTCCTGTAACTCTAGGTAAGACAAATTCCAACTTAACCAGTAAAACTTTTGCCAGTAACTTTGCATCTGCATAGTAAGCAGATTTTACCAAGTCCTCTATTTCCCTGTTACATTTGGGTAAAACTGCCATAACTGCCTCACCCATGGAACTGGTGCCCAGACACAACTCAGCATTTCATTAAAATTATTCCACTGAAAAGTTATCTACCTCAGGACTCACCATTTTATGAAAATCCATTGCATAATGACAACATGCCCTTCCTTACCTACCTTCATATGTCTAATAGCCAGCACAACTGGACTTAAGCCTGCATCCCAGTGCAGTACCATCATATCCTTACCCTCCTTCTGTACCACACTCCCATAACCTCCTACAAACTCCTTTCATTACCATTCCACTCTTTCAAACTTCTCCTAATAAAATTCCCTAAAAATGTCCTGTATTTCCATACGCCCTACCACTCTACTTCTATCAGCTCTCTTTGTTTCCACAACCCATACCTGCCTCCTCCATTCTTTTCAACCTCCATGCTAACAACTTTGTCACAACCTTACCATTTCTCCACCATTGGACTCCTCAGAGAAATGAAGCAACATAATGCTGATATAAGGAACACCATAGACATACATTTATTTAAGTTCAAAAATTCACAATTAGCTTTTCATCCAAATCATGAAGCAGACTTCCTCAGAATGAAAGTACAACAGCCCAAAGAGCATTTATATATCAGATTGGTTAATTGGTTCTCAATCAACTAATTAATTAATGGTAAAACCTTAAAAATCACCAAAATCAAATTCATAGTTATTAAAAACATATGAAAGTAAAAATAAATAAGAACAAGTTTATATATATATATATATATATATATATATATATATATATATATATATATATATATATATGGATCTACTTCAGTAGATTGAACTTTTAAATACTGAAGTAAAACAAACAAAAAAAAAAAAACAAAACCAAAATAAAAACTAAATGTTTGTAGCTGGGGGCAAGCCCCCCTGCACCCCACACCTCCTACTACTTAAATATACCAACGCCGAGATTGCACTACATTGTGGAGAAGGGAGATATTCCTGATCTGCACTGTACGGAGGTCTCCATTCAGTCTGTTTGAACTTTTAAAAGTTTGATCATATGGTCTCGGCCATATGAGGTTCGAACTTTTAAAAGTTTGATCAACTGAAGGGGACCCATGTATATATGCTTTTTTTTTTTTTTCAGAAAAGGCTTGAATACAGATTTTTTGATGTGCAAATGTTTATAAAATATATAAGAATGTGTGAATAAAAATGTGCAAAATATAATTGAAATCAATATAAAAAAATACATTATGATAGAATTTCAGTAATACCAGCATTAAAGGAAAGAGCCAATAAATTATATTGAGAACAAAACCCTGTTAATATAAATAAAATAGATTGTCAGAGGACTCAATAATGCCTACATGGTAGAAAGGAAATTCAGATTCAGTAAGCGCCATGTAGAGGGGTGCACCACCACACAAACAAGGTACATGCGGTGGCATGATAATTACAACATAAGCAGCTGAATTGTATGGTAATTAACCAATCAAATGTAGTTTAGCTATTCAACAAACCATAAAGCATCTGTGTAGACTCCATGCAGATTTTTCCTGTGGATTCCAAAACGTTTGGAATACAGACACAGAAAGGAGTCTGCATGAACAGAATGCTAGGGACTGCTGCTGCTTTAATTCATTTTTATGTGCTACAGGCTGAAGCCAATGCTGCTGCTGCTAATATGCCTAGGCTGAGAAGGAGAAGAGTTTTCAGGCCCCGTTTAACTTTTTACAACCTACATGATGTGGAAATTGTGGAGTGGTACAGGGTGGACAGGGACATACTACAGAAATGCTGTGACCTGTGCTGCCCTCAACTCAGAGCCAGAGACAAGCAAGTTGAACCCATTCCAGTGGAGACAAAGGTATGTGTATCCCTTAGAATCTTAGCTACAAGTATCTTTCCGAGTCCAACAGGGAACCTGCTCAGGGTGTTACAGGCATCAGCATCCAGGATCCTCCACCAATTTCTAAATGCTCTGCTCCAATGTGTCAGTGACCACATATATTTTCCCTGTAGTTCAAAGGAAAGGGCCAGAAATATGCAGGAGTTCTACCATGTAGCATACTATCCTGAAGTAATGGGTGCCATAGATTGCATGCATGTAGAAATTAAGGCACCACCTGAGGAACAGGGTAGGCCCTATCTTACAGAAAGGGCTACCACTCTATTAACTGCCAAGTCATGTGTAATGCCAAGGGAATAATCTTGAACGTGTGTGCTGGCAACCCTGGCAGTTACCACGATTCACATATCTGGCACACCTCCCAACTGTACCAGATGTTTGCTAGTGAGGATATCCCACAGGGACATTTACTAGGGATGCAGGTTTTGCACTGGAACCATGGCTGATAGCACACATCAGAAATGCGCACACACCCATGGCAGGATGCCATAATGAGGCACACACTCAAACATGAAATATCACAGAGTATGTGTTTGGGCTGCTGAAGTCACAGTTCTGATGCCTTGATACATCTGGTGGAGCCCTACAGTACAATCCATGGACATGTACAGAAATATTCACAGTATGTGCCACGCTACAAAACATAATCCTGAGAAAACAGCTTCAGCAGGATCAACAAGGGGAAGGAGCACCCATGCCAAGGTCACCACAGCCACATGCAGATAAGGAGTCACAGGACGAACCACCAGCTGCTGTGGGTGTAGGCAGACAGAGTTGTTCTCAGTATGCTGTTGCATTGGCTAAGAGACAATGCATAGCACACTCACTCACTTACCACTTAGGGGCCTAAAACCTTCCTCCTACTCATATATATATATATATATATATATATATATATATATATATATATATATATATATAGTAACATTCATGCCAGGCAACTCTCACAACCTTTACCTCCCCATGTATTATTGACTGTGTACTGCTTGCATCAGAAAGAGTCAGCCCTGAGCTAAAACTGTGAAAACTGCTGCATTAACATTTAAAGGTAAGTCCTGAACCTGGAGTGGATTGTTTAATAACATGACTGTGTGGTATATCCTTGTATTTCATTACTTGATCCGGTAAGCTAGTAAAAGGTGGGAGATCTGTACAGAACTTACCTTAACATGTGATAGCAGAGACTTATTTGACTTATATATGTCCATTACTAAGTAGTAGACCTCGGGCATCAAAGATTCTCACAGTCATACTTCTCATGATGATCACTGCATGCCCTCAGTTTAGCACCATATGTTTGTACTGTAAATGATTAAAGAGAGAAGTTAGAAAGTAATGATACACATTGCAGTTTCTGACTTCACAAACTCCACAAGATCATTCACTATAAACTTGGGAAATGTTGATGCTGTCAACTGTCTAAATTTCTAAGGCCAATATAACTCAAATGTACAATTATCAGTTCAATACCACAGGTGCAGAGATACTAAGCACTAAGTTAGCTATGGACCCTGAGCATCAGACACAAAGCTTTTGTGTCCCCGAATTGAAAAGAAAGAAAGAAAACAGGGATATGGCACAGTTATCATCACTTGCACAGAGTGTTGTGTGGTGGGACAAGAAGCCTAGGCTGACACAAAAGGTTGGTGAGTGTGTGGTGTGTGAGTAATAAATGAGAAGAAGGCAGACATGTGGATAAACCAACAAATGGACAGTGGGACAAAATGAGAAACTGTTGTGTATGTGTCTGTAGGGGTCCTCCAGGTGAAATTGGTATGTGAGTGTCTGCATGAACACAGCCAAGCTCTGTGCTGGCTCTACATCTTAGTATGTTGAGCAGGAGTGAGCCATGCATGGTAGAGGTGGCAGTTCATTATTGTCATTCCCGACCAAGAGAACTGGCTCTGCCAGGATTTGCACTGGCATGTCCAGGCCCATGGTCAGATGCAGTGCTGCTACACATAAGTGACTGATGTCTGCTGGATGAGCTCCCTTCACTGTGATGCCCAGGACTATGACCCCATGGCTTGCCATGCGTGGGTATGGACAGCAGACTCAATGACAGAGCAGTGGAAGTATTGTCACTATGGCAGCGTGATCAGGCATGGTCACATTGGCTGAGCAGATGATGTGGCTGACCTACACCCACGATGATACTGCTCCCCTCCCAGTGGACGTTCCATCACAGATACTATTCATTCCATGACAGAAACCCCTCGCTCCATCACAGACACCACTCATTCCAATGTGTCTTTCACCAGCTCCAGTGAATCAGTAACATGGTGGAGGCAGTCACGCATGTCAGACTGAGCCACATCCACAACCCTGAGCATTTGTCTGGAGTACCTATGAGAATGTACCTGTGCCTCCATGATAACCCTAAAACATATGTTGAGTGGCATAGAAAGAGACACCTGCAGCAGATGGAGGAGAGACAGCAGGCCCCTCCAAGGACCTCTATCAATCCCCCCACTTGGCACCTCATTCACACTTTGGCTATGGCCAGACACAATAGGCAGTGAAGCCACAGTAGCCACACATCCCTGATCAATGCCCTTGCCCTCCACCTGTCCAGTATTTGTGGGCTTACTGGACTGGGTAGGCATAGACCTACTGGCTGTGTCCGATGGAAATGCAGGTGATGGCTGTATGTCAACCTCCATGTCAGATTCAACCTCTGCACCCCCAACTGTACCTCAGTCCACCATCATTATCAGAATCTGCTGATACACTGACTTCAGGTGGCACAGGGCCCACACTCCCACTGCCATGATCATCTGTGATAAAAAGCAAGAAACACAGGAATAAATTAATGCCTACACTGTTATATAGTCCAATATATGCTAACAAACTAACAGTGCTGCTACTATTACAGACAGTATAGCAATACATACAACAGGCTTGAGATCAACATCACACACTACAATATTTCTTTAGTTTGCTCAGCAGACTTGACGTAAAAATGTTTGCCTTACCATCTACAGATGAGATACTCCTCTGTAGTCCAGACAGTCCTGGAAGAGGTTAAACAAGAAGTAAGGGCAACATCATCATAATTAACAGTAACACAAGGGTAATACATTTACCCCTTTATATGTCCATTAACTAAAATTCCAACAAGAACATGGCTGACAACACTATTTTATTTATTTGTTGACCAGGCTAGTCTAGCTGGACATATATCCGTTTTCAGTAGAGGCCTGGGGAGAAAAGCTCCAATTACATGAAGTAAGAAAACATTTCAGCAAAAAACAAAGCAAACTACAAAAAATACAGTGGTAGGCTTGTGTCAGAATTGAACAAAAAAAACAACTAGCAAACACAAGGCAAGTTAACCAAAAACAGCTGGTTAACAATACAAATGTCAGGAATGCAGCATACTAAAGTTAGAATAATAAAAACTTATAAGAAAATCACAAGATGGTCAAACATGCAGAAGGAAAATAAAACAAATTGTTTAAAAAGAATATAAAAGAAGTAGCTGGCATCAATTAGTTATATTATTTAGAGGGAGAGTTAGGGGATAGTGAGGGGAGGTAGTAGTAAGGGAGAAGTAATTTCAGTCGGGTTTAGTACAAGGACATAGCCACTGAGTTTTAAGATATTCTTTGATGTGTTTTTTGAATAGGGGTGTGGAGTCTAGGTTAGTTATTTCTTGAGGGAGTTGATTCCAGATTTTCCCAACAGAGTTTGCAAATAATGAGTCACCAGCTTTATTGTATGATTTAGTAGAGGCTACTAGAAGTTTATTAGCAGAGTGTAGAGTAGCTAGGTTCTTATAAGGTGAGATAAGTTTTGTAAGGCTTGGGGTAGCTTCTGGGTAGTGAAGAGACTTATGAACGATAAGTAGTTGCTGATAGAGTAAGTGGTTATTTAGTTCTAACCAATCGAGTTGCATGAGGTTGAGACAATGGTGAGTTCTAAAGGGAGTAGCAGAAATGAATCTAGATATACTATTATAACAGGTAGAGAGTTTGGTCAAGTTATTCTTTGATAAGTATGTTACTAACTAACCTAAGCTTACAATTGTAGTAGTCTGTAGTCCCCCCCCCCAAAAAAACTCATGTAACACAGAATTAACTTATTGATTTCAGTTGTTTTAATATGCAGCAATATTCAACTGTTCAGATACCAATGCCTACCTGGAGGCTCCTCCTGGGATGTGCTTGCTGTCTCGGAAACTGTTGCTCTTAAATCCAACTCATGCTGTACTGCACTCTACTGGGAGCTGTCTGGATCTCTGATATTGGCCAAGAACTCTTCATTGGGGGTTAGTGGTGGTTCTCTAGCAAGCCCTCCCTCAGTAATCATATGGTCACAGCCCAATGCAGCTGCTCTCCGTGCAGATATGATCATGTCAGTGGCCCTGTGGTGCACCTGCTCATATGTCCTGCTATGGCCACCCACAGCATTGACATCATCTACTATCTGCTGCCATATTCACAACCTATGTACCATATTTCCCCATCCCCTTTCCAGCAGAAAAGCACCATGTTGCCTAAAGCCATCCACAATCACCTGATTCTCGTCATCGGTGAAGAGGGGTTCTCCGTGAGTTGACATGCCTGGGTGGCATACTCATATGTGTCCTAAAAGACAACAGAAGGATAATAAACATAAGTATCACATGACTATAAAATAACAGTTTCCAGATGTGATGCCCGTGCACTAGCCCTGTAATCAAGGAGCCGCAATCCTCACCACTAGCACCAGTGAGGGATGTCCACATTGGGAGGATAACAAGTACACACATAGTAAAGTACAATTTCCCTTAAGAGCACACAGAAATCACAGTCAGTCTGGGGCTGGTTTCTCCCTTTCTCTCCAGATCCCCAGTAAGACTCCCCACTGGCACAGCTATAGGGTTCAGATCTCAGCCTAGTGGTCAAGCCAAAACCTCCAGCACTCTCTTTGTTCAACCAGTGCTTCGTGTTCTTGCCCAAGTAGCTGACACACACACTTTGAGATTTGATTTATATACAAACGCACAGATACTCCTAGGGAAGGCTAGCACAGGTTCTCCGACTATGCCCCCTTTCTGCCCAGACTATAAGGTAGTACCGACTACCAGCAACCACTACTATCGGCTACTATAAAGGCCGTTACCAAAGGGTGTCCAATTTTACTCTGCAATATTATTATTATCCAATTAGTAAGTGTGACGAAAAGCAAGGCTATTGGAGTGGCTTTGTACAGTATCACCAAATACATGCAAGTACTCTAGAGCTTAAATAATCTCTACACAAAACAGCCACAGTTGAAAGGTTTAAAAATATTTAATGATAAATAATAAAAACACAAGACAATACTTATTACTTCAACACAATTACATTACAGAGTTCGGGAATCACAGGAAATTCTTTAAAACAATATTGTAGGATAGTCTGACATAAATATAGAAAACAGCTAGACTAATCTGGCTATATTCCTATCTATCTCTAAGAGAAATCACTGTTCTAAATACTACTTACATACAGAGCAAGCAAGTGCTGGTGAGTGGATGTTCTTATTAGATCCAAGACAAGATACAAAATGATATTCCTTCTTTCTGAGATAGCCCTCAAATTGATAATACACCTTACTGCTGAGTCATTTCAGATTACATCATTCTTGACACTTCCGCTGTAGTTTCCCAGGCTCACTGAACTCAAAATTTAACATATCTTTGTAATCTTGCACCTGCCAGGAAACCACAGCAATAAAAGGCACTTTACATGTAAAATCTAGTAATTATCTCTGTCTTAAAACAATAGAAAGAATTCCCTAGCCCATACATCCTGTTTCCAAGCTTGAGATCAAACACAGTTGTAAAATTCTTTCTTAACAGCTTTCTTCCAATTGGTTGCACTGTGGTTACATTTTTGAAGCTCTATACAACATATAGTTTAATCCTAACATATAGTTCTCTTTACATTTATAAAACAAGCCTGTGGATTATATTAATATTTACAATGACATAAGAGTTATCTACAAAATTATATCTGGCTGGGCTGCAGTCCTTCAGTATTTCACAACAGATAAAACAGAAAAGGTAGCCAGTCAGTATTGCCCATTGGAGAAACATAAAACAGTCTAGATATGTGAAATCCTAAAACAGGCAGGATGCAAAACAAGGAGAGTAACAAGAGCAACATACCCTTGTTTCTGCCATAACAGTAACTTAGCTTTGCTCCCCCACCGAAAACAGCAGACAAATTACCCACTTTTCTAACAAACCATCTTTGAAATGCTAAAAGTGCTATCAAAGGACTTGTCCCTGAAACATTTGTACTATAATTTTTATATATTTATTACACAGCATTCCATTTTCACATGTTGGCAATCATGTATACCTCTGAAATGGCTTGACAAACATGCCCATGCCATCAGTACACTCCTAACTAATGGATATAGATAAAAGTGTACAAGCCTTTGCTTCAGATTTGTTTAAATACATTCCAGTATATGCAGTATGTAGGTGACAAAATGGAAGCATATCTTCTGAAGTTCAGTACTCCTCTGTACAGATATATCCTGAAGAAAAAAAGCATTTTTGCAGTCTTCCTAACATATTTAACTGTCCTCATCATCAGTTTGCCTAGCTACATGGTTCCCTTTTTATATGGTGTAGATTCACGCCTGTCAGGATGGTGAATATGCAAATGAGTTGTGACCTCATTAGAATTGCTGAATCCCCCAAAATTGGATCTGTGTAGGAGACATAAACATAGTGCAGGCACTCCCAAAGCACTTGTTTTTAATGGATTGCAACTGTGAATGATTAGTGGTTAGCAGAAGATAACACAACAGCACTGCAGACTACCTTACTTCCACTGAGTGCATCAGGTTCAATCTACAAAGTGTTAGATGTAAGGTTGGAAATATAAGTGTGCACCACAAAAGTTACAGGTTGTGGTCCTTACCATCCAATTTGGCCTTCATTTGTTGGCAAATGCATATGATATTATTTCCACTTAATATCCTCACACATTGTAAGGTAAATGATATAGAATGTTTTGCACACTGCATGTCTCAGATTACTGCTCAGATAAATAAAGAATGGCCAACAAGCACAGAAATGTAAGGCAGAGCTGTATATTTGCAAGCAATAATCATGATAGGTTGTGTGATCACTAGCTGCACTACATCCAAAACTACCACATACAAATAACACTTCTATAGTTTTATATCAGTGTAAATGCTGCTCAGTTGGTTGTGTGCATATTAATTTAAGTTTGTGGTTGCAAAGCTGATTGTGTGGCAAAGAGGGATAAGGCACCTACCCATTTTTCTAAAGGTGCATTGGAGTGAGAGTTCTAATCCAGACCTATGTAGAAATATTTCATGTGTACTAAAATCCTCTAGTGTGTATGTCATAGATTGCTTTTCCTCATTTCAACTGTTTCTCCTTTTTTTTTGGGGGGGGGGCACTGTTTGTGTGATGTGCCGCTTAGCACAAACATAGGAACCAGAGAAAAAAATTAATGTCAGGTTTGGCTGTACATAACTCGTTTGCATGAAGCATGGCAGTGTGCACACTGGACAAGTGACCAGACAGGACCCAGACAGTCAAAAACAGAAACCAGATGCATTCAATTAATACTATTAGGCATTGTGCAAATCTGCTAAGTGATATTACAGGGCAGATAACAGCGAGACCTTTGGAATGCTTAGTAAAATAGGGAATGTCATGTAACTAGCCCTGTGGCAGCAGGTGTAAGTGTAAGGCTGGATTACAGATGGTTCTGGGTTCTAGTACAGGGTGTGCAACCTTTGTTTTACTGTTGTGGCAAAGAAGTTTATAGCAATGAAGTGCAATGTAGAGAATTGTTTTCTCAACCTTCTTGTGGCAACAGGTGTAAGTGTAGGAATGCCATACCATGGTCCTGCATTCAAACACATGATATTCCATGTACTTTTACTGTTGTTCCACTTCCCATTATAGTCATTCTCACTTATAGCAGTTGACATAGTGGAGCTGGTGTTAATTATATGTATGATGGAAAGACCCCAAAAGTTCCTCACCAAGAGGATAAAGTGTCTCAAACATATGTCATATACTGCCCAGCTGAAGAAACTCCAGCTCTATTCAGTCGCATACCGCCTACTCAGAGGTGATCTATGCCTGACGTACAAGGCCATGTCCAATCCGGAATTAATGGACATGCTCCACCTCAGAAAATCCAAATCCATCAGAGCCACGAGAGCAAGAGATTTGAACCTCAACACAGAAATAAATAGGACATGCTGGAGGGACAGATTCAAAACCCAGAGGCTCCCTACACTCTGGAACAGAATCCCAGTCCATGTTAGTCAGAGCCCTAGTCCATGTTAGTCAGAGCCCCTCACTAACTCTCTTCAAGAGAAATCTTGACGAGTGGATGGGAGATCGTAGGTTTATCCCGGGGGTCATCTCTGTGTCACTACTAGACAGAGGCACAGTAAACTAAACCCTAAATGGGCGTAGTATTCTCATCCCAAGGGGTGGCGAAAGCCACACACACTCTGGCTAGGCTTATAAATGCCCTAGGGCAGATAGCCTAGTACGAACCTATGAACCTATGGGTAAGACAGTACTATTGTGTCAGTTATTTATGTATATATCTATATATTATTACATTTATTATCACATATATGACTGTGGGTATACTGTATACTATATTCCTGTAAGTATATTTCTGCTATCTGGACTGGCATGGCCTTCACATTTGCCTAACACACATACACAACTGCTTGTACATCCAATAACCCTGAAATTGCAATTGCAATTATGTAATGCCTCACTGCTTGCCACTGTTGCGCTCTGCTTAACATTTTGCAAATGCAGTGCTTGGAGGTGCACTCTGCAGAACACCATGACTGCATGATGGTAAGAAGAGCACAACAGTTTCAAACAATGTGCGCATTCCCAGTAAACATGATGACTGGAATTGGCAGGGAAGCATCATTCTCCATTGCTCTAGAGCCATGGCAGACATAGCAGGCATTTGTGGGGAAAGTGTCAGGTTTAGGGCACAGAGATGGGGTGTCCAGGAGTCCAAGATTCTAACTGGACAACTAGTTAAGAACCACAGTTCCAGGATTCTGCAGGGAGTATTCTGGCCCTCAGTATAAGTCAGAAGCTTGGGATAATTTAACCTGAGCTGCAACCAGTGCCACTGGAATCCCCCCACTAGTGAACAATGTAGGCATCACTACAATGTCATCTGCAGGAATAAGAGGGATACTCTCGACCATTGGATCAGGGAATTTAGGACTGATGACGTCCCATACCTGTGTAAGTATCAAATACAGAGAGTACTTGTAAGACTTAAAAGCTGAATATAGGCAAGACTGGTATTCATAATGGTATTCTGTTCTGTTCTGTTTTTTCCACAGTTGGATGTGATCCTGAGGTAAATGTCTGAACCCATGGGGTTAGATTAAAGAGGATGAAGGAAGCATGTGGTATGTATGCAGCAGAATAGTAGTGTTATTCTAGAATTAAAAATTAAAGATAGCTTTTTTGATATTTTATAGAGTTGTATCAAATTGAAAATGCATATCTCAACTGTATAAGTAAGTATGCATGCATTACTCTATAGCACAAACCACTAATCTAATATTACTATATAAAACTGAGTATGCATATCTCAACTGTAAAAGCAACTATGCATGCATTAGTTTATAGCACAAATCAAGAGTGCAATATTACACTTTAGTCAGAGGTTGTGGTGGGTTCAAATACCACAATTACCAACTATTCAATACTATTACTTCTGCAATTTATATTTGAATTAAAAATTAAAACCTCTATATCAGTGGCACAAATGCCCTGCTGTAAAGTGTAATCTGTAAAACTGGAACATGCATAAGTGCAATATATGCACATGTCAAGAAGTACTTGCTGCAATCTGTAGTATAGTATACATCTGTTAGGAGCCGGTAGTCTTAAAAGTAAAAGTCATCTGTTAGGAGTTGGTAGTCTTAAAATTAAAAGTTAAGAAAGTAGAGTCAATTAATTGTATCAATACATTGTATGTCACATATGAAGGTACTAATCTTATCTCTTTTTTTTCTCTCAGCCCAACCCTTATCTTCTCTTTTTTTATTTTATTTTTATTTAATTTTTTTATTTATTTTTTTATTACGTGTTGTCAAACTATGTCCATGTCATCCAAGTGTACCACATCACTAAATGCTCCACAGCACAGTGGGGTAGGCCTGCCTCATAGGATCTGCCTGCCCCCCCCCCTCCACTGGGTCCAGTACCATTGCCTTGCACATCTGGGAGCCACTCCAACATCACAGCCTCTGCTGCCCCTGCACAACCTGCTCCATAAGGTAGTCCTGCCCTGGAGGCTGTTCCAGTGGTACCCTCTGGCAGCGGTAGTTGATGTGGTGATTTTATCACCCACTCTGAATTGCCAAGGATGGTGCATAGGTTTGTGTGCCACACTGTTGGTGCATGCCTATGCTGGCTGGAGAGGCGCCCTCATTTTATGTAATACCAAGGAGGAGGAGGAGACACAAACATCAGGCACTCCAGCCAGTAGTGGAGTGATGTGATAGTGATGGCAGTTCAGTGGCTGAGAACTCAATTCTCACTGTTACCCAGCTTGATAACCATGGGTTCAGAATGTCTCCACCCTCACCCCAATCATGGTGCCCTCCAACCTTTTGTGTCCATTACCATCCCTGTCTCTAATCTTGTTTGCCTTGTCTGTCTGCAATTGCTTCCTCACCTACTCAACTTGCCTCACCCAGATGGTTCTACGTCCCTTCTCCAACATTCGTCTGTCTCTCAAAATAAAAAATAAAATAGGAACCTGTCCCACAAAAAAAATCATCTCATACATAGCTCTGTATTTCGAACACGTCTTCTTGACACACTTGATTCAGTCTAATTGGCTGTACAATATTTTTGTGTTGTGGTCACCCCTCTCTCTGGAGGTGACAGTCCAAATTCAGTTAATATTTTGCAGATATGTTCACTTTACACTATTAAAGAACTCAATAGTTATGGTTCTTTCCTACCCCTCACATTTCTCCCCTGCTTACCCTTTGGTCTTCCCCCTGCTTGCTTATCAGTTCACTACTGTCCTATCTTCCCCATTTCTTTTCTTTAATGGATTATTGCACAATGGTGCACATCGCACACCAACATGTAGCAACGGTAATGTGAAAGTAGTTAAAAGTATTACATATAGCTGTATTCAAGCCCAGTACCATCTGACCCCAAAAATGAATGTATCACTGCATTAACTACATTAACATGTGTTGCCTCAGAGTCAGTTAAGTAGCAGGTGTATTCCAGAGACTCAATACTGTCAGACTCTGTTCTTCCCCCACTTAATCCCCATTTCACCACTTTCCTATCTACCCCATTTTAACACCTTTAATCTAGTCAAAAATAGAATCACCCACAGCACACATAAGTAGCAGAAAAAGCACTGGATCCTTTCACTTTTTGGGTTCCATGTTTGCAAGGATGTGCGCATCAAAAACCAATGTGCAGCGATGGTGAGTGGCTGGAAAATGCTGTGTTTACCTCCACACAATGCTGTTTAACCCCACTATGCTATGTCAACATACAGCAACACACCTTGTAGAAACAATTCATGCCATTGCATTATCACTCTGTAATGAAAAGTATTTTAAAGTATTAGATACACCTGTATTCAAATCCAGTACCATTTGGGCCAAAAAAGGAATGTATCAATGCATTAACATGTGGTGCCACAGAGTCAGTTAGGCAGTAGGTGTATTTCATAGACTCAATACTAACTGTCAGGCTTTAGCAATGCAGCTCACGTTTGCACACTGCGTACCTATGAGCAAACATGTGTATCTCACATGCTATGCACTTTCCTAACCATCATGCAAACCCACTGCTTGCCATGCTATGGAAATGTACATATTATCCTGTATTACTGCTGTTTACTGTCCATTTCCTGTGTATGACATGCAATTACATGTGCAAACATTACAATATGAGGGCCCTATCTAACAATACATCACATATTTACAATACATCTGTCTGTTGCCACCACCCCAAGCACTGCAACCCTGGTTTTGCAATAGTTTTTCCACACATATATCAACTACAGTACAAAATGTAATATCAAATGTATGCTATGCAATGCACATCAATCTGGTAACATGCAGAACTACAACTATTGACCAATATGCCTGAAAACACTTATCTGGAAGGGTGAGGAAGGAATCAGCATAGACCATATCCACAGGGACATAGGTGACCTTCGACACACTTGACCCTACCCATTTTGTTTTTGTCAAGGGTAGATCTTGCTTATTGAACCTTGTGGACTTTGTGGATAGTGACCCCACAGACATGGATGAGGGATAACAGGACATACCACTTATGTTGACTTATCCAAGGCCTTTGACACTATATCCCACTCATGTGTCATAGTGAAGACCTCCCATGTGGGAATTAATCTGTATAGTAGAATAGGGATAGGCAACTGGCTCAATGATATAAAACACACTCTCAAAGTTGGGGACTGCACCTCCACCAGTAGCCAATTACCATTAGAATATCACAAGGATATGTTCTGGGCCCTAAACTGTTTGAAAACTGCTTCCCTGAAGTACAGGCAATAGTAGCTGACCTGTGGTTTAGCTAGTTTGCAGATGACTGGTAACTGGATGCACTAATATAGAGTCCCTGGTGATGGTAATATATTATAGAAGGAGCTGCCACACACAAATGAGTGGTTCCAAACTCACAGGCTGACCCTTAAAGCATACAATGTCTCATTGTTCCCTTTGGCAGTGAAGTACCCCAGGTAATTATGATATACATAGCACCACTCTAAGCTCAAACACAGTGTTGTGAGACTTGGAAACACATGTTGATAGCAATCTACACTTTCATCACTATATGTCCATAGTGGTGACACACACATTCTGCATTGTGCACATCATACATATTGACATCACATCCAAGACCAGGGTGGTCATAACTCTGCTGTGCTCTACCCTTATCTGATCACTAATTGAGTACTATGCTCTCTTCTGTCTGTAACTCACCAGACACCTGCAGCAATTGGAGAAAACACAGGGTTATGCCTGGGAGACTCCAGAGCCTCCAGACATGGCATTCATTAAAAGACTGAAATATCTGTCAGTGTACTCAGTATCATGCAGGCTGCTGATAGGTGATATATGTCAGCCCTTCAGAGCAGTCTCAGACCCTGCCCTACTGGAAATGCTGCACATCTAGAAATCAATTGGGACACAAAAAAACTTGGCCCAGGGTTATCAACCTATCCTGTGACATAAATAGAACATGCTGGGGAGACAGATATATCCCCTATCAACTCACACTCCTTTGTAATAGGGTCCCACTGCATGTGAATCAGTGCTCCTCAATGACCCTGTTCAAGCTCAACATTGAGTACTGGTTGGGTGATTGTGAAGTCACCTCTGGGGTGGAACCTATGTCTCTCATGGACAGGGCCAGTTTGTGCTGCTCACAAAATCACCATTAGGTTTGTAGCCTTCTGTGTACATATGAAGCTATGAGCCTATGTGGGTCTCCCAACATTTTGTCTACCACATGGTCTGCTGATGTCATCTACTATAAGTACATCTGCAGTCTTATAATAGTCAGACTTGTGGTGTGGCTATGTTCTGTAGTCTGTGTACTTAGGTAGGGGGGTTGTTCTCACTGCATTCAACTGGGTATGTGTGTCTGTTTCTAGCCAGAAGACCAGAAGTGTGTAGCCTACATTTACTGCTCCAATCCCATCTATTCACCATATTTTGATGCTTACATATGCCTACACATCCATTGCATGCAGACCTCCAAACTTCTTTCCAACATGCACTACTGATGTCATCCACTATAAGTTGATTTGCAGCCATGTAAAAGTCAAACTTGTGCCATGGAACTTGCATAAAGTATTGAGTTCTGTAAACTGTGTACTTAAGTAGGAGTTCTGTTCTTGCTGCAGTCAACTGTGTGTATCTAGCCAGAAAAGCAGAAGTGTATGTCATGCAACTACCACTCCTATTTCATGAAATGAGAGTATTTTAATACTTGCACATGCCTAAAGATTCGTTTCAGGTAGGCCTCCCAACTTCTTCTCTTCAGCATGCACTGCTGATGTTGTCCATGATAAGTTGACCTGGAGCCATATAAAAGCCAGACTTGTGTCATGGCTCTTGTGTAAAGTATTGTGTTCTGTAGTCTGCGTACCTTAGATAGGTAGGGGTTTTATTCTCACTGCAGTCGAGTGTGTGTGTGTGTGTGTGTGTGTGTGTGTGTGTGTGTGTGTGTGTGTGTGTGTGTGCGTGTGTGTGTGTGTGCATGTGTGTGTGAGATAGAGCTATTGCTTGACATTATAGAAAGCATTTTACACCAACATGTGGGGCACTGTTATATTCTCCTCAACAGACACTGCTGATGTCATCAGCTATAAAGTATTGTCTGAGACACTCCAAATCAGACTTGTGTTATGGCTTTGTGTAAAGTACTGTGTTCTGTAGCCTATGTACTTAGATAGGTAGGGAGTCTATTTTCACTGCCGTCAACTGAGTGTGTGTTTGTGCACTTGCTTAACATTAGAGCAAGCATTTTACAACAGCATGAGGGACACTATTATATTCTCCTCAACAGACACCGATGATGTCATCAGCTATAAGGTATTGTCTGAGACACTCCAAATCAGACTTGTGTTATGGCTCTGTGTAAAGTACTGTGTTCTGTAGCCCATGTACTTAGGTAGGTAGAGGGTCTATTTTCACTGCTGTCAACTTAATGTGCGTGCTTGTGTGTTTGTGCACTTGCTTGACATTATAGAGAGCATTTTACAGCAGCATGTGGAACACTGTTATATTCTCAGTAACAGATACTGCTGATGTCATCAGCTATAAAGGGTTGTCTGAGACACTCCAAGTCAGACATATGCCATGGCACTTGAGTAAAGTAATGTGTTCTATATACTTAGATAGGTAGGAGTTTTATTCTCACTGCAGTCAACTGTGCATGTGTGTGTTTGTTCACTTGCTTGACAGCATGTGGGACATTGTTTTTACCATCTTCCTCTCAACAGACTCTGCTGATTTGCAGATGTGCAGTATACACATCATGGCAGGGTTAGAGATGTCCTGTAGTCCAGGCAACAGTCACCTCACCCTTTCCAATACAGATTTCAGGAACAGAATTTTCAGTATATTCATGTACATCATGTCATGGTTTGTAGAACCTGTATTTTCTTGGTGTGAAACCCCCATGGTCTGTCCAGCTGCTGCAGGTGTCTGGTGAGGTGCATGCAAAAGGAAGCATTATACTGTATTAGTGCTCAGATGAAATTTGAGTACAGTGCTGTTATATCCTCCTCAGATCTGAATACAATGGCCTGACTTCTGAGGTGCAAGACGTAGCCTTTCCATACCACTGTCGAAGTTCAGATTGCTGAAGTTCAGATTGCTATCTATGTGCATTCCAAAATCTTGCACCACTGGTTTCAGCATAGGGGGTAGTGTTGTCAATGGTGTATTTACTAGGAAATTCCACTTTGCATAAGGCACAAATCCTGATCAATTCTGTATTTATTAGCAGACCAGTGTGGCTTTGGCACCAATCATTTGTGCATGTTAGTCTCTCTTGTACTATAGTCACATCATCGGTCGACTCGATGATTGCAACCAATATGCATGAATCAGCAAACTTGACAAGCTACAGGTCATATTTTGTAGCCTGTACTGCTGAGAAATAGATTCCAAACAATATAGGGCCCAGAACAGATCCTTGGGGTACACCAATGGTGATGGATCAAATGGTAAAGGTTGATTCACTAGCTTTCACAGTAAGTGGTCTGTCACTGAGGACATTAGTTAACAATCTTCTGACATAAGTGTTAATTCCCAGCTGGTAGAGTTTGTCAATGATACTTGAGTAGGGTGATTTTGTCCAAACCCTAGGACAGATCAAGATAAGCAGCATGCACTGTGTTACTGTCATGCAGGCCTATCACGCAGAAACAATGGGAGTGTGACAAGTGTGACTCAGAATGTACACCTATCTGACATGGTGTGATGCACACTTCAAACCCCCCCCCCGATGGACTATGTTCACGTAGAAGGGTGTACATTGACACGTAACCATCTGAGTGGGCTGGGGACAGCACCTGATGCATGCATGTGTAGACACATCCTGACTCTCCTGATCTGTGAGGCAGACCAGTATGTCATCATGGACCTTCTCTAAATGGACAGTAGCAATATCCCAGCTGTGTGCAACATACATGTGTGAGTTTTTAATGCTACGTCTATGTCTGTTCCATCTGTCAGATGTCCTCAAACAGCATCATCCTGTGGAACTTGAAAAGGCCAAGGCAGTCAACAGGAGTCCACACTGAGGTATTCACTCCACAATGACAGATGTGGCCATCAGCAGCTAAATATCTAAATATAAAAAATGTGTGAAGTGACCTATATCATTCATTTATTTGTTTGTTAATAAACTCGTATGCAGTGAGCAGTTTGTGGTTCCAGTGACTTTTTAATGTTTTACTTTCTTCAAATACACCTTTCCTATTTCTATAACCTTGCTGAGTCCCTTTCCAGCTCCAGTGTCTGATTCCTCCTTGTTTTGTTCAGCTAATCCCATTAACTCATAATCCATCATCTGTAAATTTTATCTCCATCCCACTTTCCTCAACTCACTTTCCCTTCTTCATTCCTATTTTTCCTCAATCACCTGTGCCAATATGTCCAGTATATCCTGCAACAACTTTTCCAGATTTTTTCTTGCCTTTTTCCTGGATTTCATCTTCAGCTCCTTTTATCATTCCACTTCCATACCATCAGTACCATGCATTACTTGGTCAAATATACCCTGATCCAATATACACACCCATTGGACCACACACACTGCATCTGTGCCCACTAGGATTGTTAACATCCTACTACTGACATGTTTGCATTACATCCTATTAAAGATCATCTACCTCATATTCCTTCCCATCTACCTCCAAATGTCTACCAAACCCAAACTCTCCATTTCATCTTTCAAAGCCTTCTGACAATAATCATGAAATCCATCCACTCCATGCACTGCATTAAAATCTCCTCCACAAATTATCTTGTTTTCCAGCCTACATAATATTTCAACAACCCTCCTACTCACCACTACATTTACTTTTTTATCTTCATTTGGGCCACCCTGTAACAATAAATATAACCCCATAACTATCACACAGTTCTTATTCTAGCAATTCTCTCCACTCCCCAACACCACACATTCCTCACATACCTTCTCCCCAACACCACATATTCTTCACTTGCCTTCTCCAGAGTATTCATAATAAAAATATGCGGCCTCTCTTCTGCCTTCTTAACATAATACATCCCCTAACCACTGACAGTCTCTCTTCTTCAGACCCCCAACATCCATCTTCCTTAATTTAAAGTCTTGCAAGAAAGCTATGTGTATTCTTTTACACACTAAGCTTTGCCTAAACTCTCCTCCTCCTAAATGAGCTGCGATCTTTACTTGCATTCTATAATGCAACTGTCAGATTTCCCCAGACCTATCTGCCACTGCTTTGGAGCGATACCAAATAAGTCCCTGGAATGCTGTCTCAGAATAATACCAATACCTCTCAACTTCTTAGATCAAAAAATCTGGACAAAGCCTAAAATAATGGGGGGGGGGGGGGGCAAAGGCCCAAAATAGTGACATATTTTAAATATTACTCTTATGTACTTAGAGAGTTGCTAGAATAACAAATTTTGTGTACACATATATTTTTGGAAGGATATGATTTCTGAAACTCAATGCCTGTTATTATTTATTGACTTCAATCCTCGGTGACTTGCTAGAAAACCACAAATTTTATTAAGAACAGTCCAAAAGGCAAAAATCTGCACAGTTGAGTGGTATGCTGTGTTACCTCTCCAAACAGAGTACATCTTAGCCAGTACAAGCCATTTATATGAGCCCAGCAACCTCCATTGCTGTACCTAACTCAGCTGCCATACTAGCCCTATATTATAACTCCTAATCAGCTTTAATCCAAAAGAAGGCACTGAAAGACCTACTCCTATGCAGCCCCTAAACCTTACTGTTCTTACTCGCACACTCTTTCACCCCCTCCCAATCTTCCTCCTCCCTCCAATACTTATTGAAATTGTGTCCACAGTATGGACATCCATTGGTGTTGTACTCACTCCACCATATATCCACCTTCACACACAGTGATAATGTTATGATCCTCACTCAGATCCATCAGTCTACACCCAGTGAACACCCATGCCATATACTAGGAGTCAGCCCTAATTAGACCTATCATACATCCTCCTAACCTTTCCCCCTCTGAACTGTGAAATACCGATAAAAAAGCATTTGACCTCCATGCCACAGAATGCTGCCACCCAAGTCTCCAATATATCACTCATGGTGTCATTTTGTTCATCTTGCAGTCACATCATCTAACTACAACTGAAAAAAAAAAAAAAAACGTGTTCTAAGGTAGAATTCATCTAATCCTAGCTTACACTTCATATACCCATCTACAACACTAATAATAAGGGAAGGTTGTCATTGTGTGATCAGTGGTGTTAGTTTCTTATTCATGGGGATGTGGGGACAAAGTTCTGCAATTAATGCTGATTAGGTTGATTATTAGTAAGTTTCTGGGTTTATATATTGTAGAGCAGGTGTAGATGAAGTGCGTATTACAATTTTGTTTTAATTATTTATGTTCAGATGAAGTCAGTTTAGAGCAGTTAATATGTACCCAATAGTGACCCCTAACTGGGAAAAGCCGAAAAGACAAACAACATTCCTTATACTTCCATTTCCACGATACCTGGAATTGGTCAGTACATTAATCATTAAACCGTAATTAAACCACAAAACTTTCCCCTTTCCACATTTCTCTACCATCTGCCATTATATTGCTGGACCTCTTTATTTGGGAAGATCCCAAGGATTAAAAAATAGGCAGTTCTTTTCTACCATGACGTTTTACACTCACTACATTAACACTTGCAACAACTCTTAACTTATAATATCTGTACATTTGACTTTACAAACACTCACGATATAATAAAAGTCATTCAAGCTGGCCCTTCACCACTTACTGCTCATGAAGTCCTCTCCCAGACGACTATAAGCACTTATTTGTTATTGTGAAGCCATAGCATTAATATATTATTACCTACAAACTTTTATCAGTATACAGATGGAAATTTAGCACTGCAGTAGCATATTAACATGTAATACACATTTACATCACAAAAATTCATATATAAACGGATACAGTATACCTGATGAATTTACAGATGTGATAATATTGATAACATCAAGAAAAATACTTAAGAAAATAAATGCAATTGCTTCACAGACATAGACTAGCCATAAAGCTGGTTACATAATCATCAGTGCTGACCAGCTACTAAAGTCCACTAGATTGCATTAATGTAAGGGTCTACAGTGATGTTGGAGGGAGTGAAGGCTTAGCTTTATATACCAGCTTTGCAGGTGTATACATTTATACTCTTGTCAGTATCTTTTATTTGTATTGTTGTTCATTACTGACAATATTTAAGGTAAGACTGCAATGTTGCCAGTTACTGACACTGGGTAGATAGAAACCAAATTAGCTTATCTTGGTTACTCATTGCACTTTGTTGATTATTGGTGTTATTGCATTTCTGCTTGTAACTGAATACCATACTGTTACAGCCTCTAAAGCTGCTGCTCTAGAGTACTGCTATAGAGAATATTGCATTAATTATCTGATTTACTTTTATTACTTGACTGACTGCTCTGATGAAACTATATGCTTTACAGCTACTCTGCATAGAACTATTTCTTTAGCCTATCTGTAGCCATAGCTTTACAGTTACTGCACCCAGAGCCATCAGGTAAGATTACCTGTGGCTACTTGCTGCTACTAGTTAGGAAGAGATTAAATTAGATTACTGTGCAAAACCAGTGCCACATTTTAATAAAGTGAGCTACAGATTCTTCCTTGGGAACATTTGTTTTAGTGAATAATCACATTACTGGATGTTTGTGTTGCTGAGTAAGGTACATTGAGTTTGCATTAAGGGTGGGAAAGTGTGCGAATGTTTGTGGGTTTGAGTCAGTGTAAGGCATAGGTAAGGGAATAGGATGCACATGCATGGCAGTGGATGGTCTGTTTCAGGATTGGGGGACAGAGTGTGTGTTTTGTGTGTGTGTGTGTGTGTGTGTGTGTGTGTGTGTGTGTGTGTGTGTGTGTGTGTGTGTGTGTGTGTGTGTGTGTGTGTGTATATACATGAGTGTGTGTGTGTGTGTGTGTGTGTGTGTGTGTGTGTGTGTGTGTGTGTGTGTGTGTGTGTGTGTGTGTGTATGTGTGTGTGTGTGTGTGTGTGTGTGTGTGTGTGTGTGTGTGTGTGTGTCTGTGTGTGTGTGTGTGTGTGTGTGTGTGTGTGTGTGTGTGTGTGTGTGTGTGTGTGTGCTTAGTAGTTAGGGTTACAGTTAGGGCTAGGTAAGCAAATACATTTAGTGTTGTGCATACTTGGATAGGTATTGGTTGTCTGTCTGAGTGTCTTGTGTAGCACTGTTAGGGAAAAAGAGTTTTTTGTAAGGTAATCTACAGGGTTAGTGGTAAAGACAACATTAGGGCTAGTGTTAGCACACATAAGTAAGGTAGTGCTAGGGGAATCCCCTCTACCCATTCTAGTTCATGAATGCTAACACTAACCTTGTCCCTGGCCCTAACCCCAACCATGCACATGACATTATGAAAAGACCTTTCCCCTAACAGTACCACTGTTCAGGCAAAGTATGCCTGATGTTACTGTTACATATATTTTAGATTCACTGATCAGACAATGACAGCATTTGCTCTTTTTCTTTTTTAATCAGTGTTACTTTGTCAAACTGAATTTTTGGTTATGGGTTTTTTGACCTGCAGTGGTTGATGGACTGATGACTGTTGATCTTTTATATATATGTATATATATATATATATATATATATATATATATATATATATATATATATATATATACATACACACACATATATATATATATATATATATATATATATATATATATATAGTTTTACTTCAGAATCTTGAATTACTGAAATATTGAATTTCAGTAGCTCGAGACCAAAGTGTCAAAACTGCACTTGCGCGAAAGTGCAAAATCCTGAATGCGGGAGAGTTGAATGCGGAAATGTCGAATCCACGGTTGTGGAGGCGCGTACAGGATGTGGGATTCCCTGTGTTCGTGATGTGTGGTGTGGTATGTGAATATAACTGGAGAGTCAGGTAAGTGATGTTTTACTAAGGGTTTTGTGTAGGGATTTTAATGTGTGTGAGTGTGTTTGGAGTTTTAAGGTGTGGGTTAGGGTAGGTAGGTGAGATTGTGAGTGTGTAAGTGTTGACAGTGGTGATATTTGTACATATGTGATGTGTGTTTGTGTGTAGAATGTGTAGTGGTGTTTTTGTGTGTTTGTGTTTTTAGTGCGACCTCGGAGTTAGTATATATAAGTAGTGGGGGTGTGGGGGGGGGGCACGTGTGTTTGTTTTGTTGTGTTTGTGTGTGTTTTTTTTGTTTGTAGTGTAGGGAGGAAGGTGTATGTGTGCTTGTTTGTGTGTGGAGTTTATATGTGGGCAATCATGATTTTGAATTTTGCACTTTTGGGGTTTCAGGTTTGCGACTTTACAGTCTTGAGATACTGAATTTCGATATCTCAGTATTTCGGGATTGTAAAGTGAAAATATATATATATATATATATATATATATATATATGTGTGTGTGTGTGTGTGTGTGTGTGTATATATATATATATATATATATATATATATATATATATATATATATAGTTCCCCTTCACAAGATTGAATGGATGGAAGCTCGAAATTCATAATCTCGAGACCAGAATCTTGAAGTTCCATTCACTTGAAATTGTGAATGGGAGCCTTAGGTTTAAATAAATAAAAAGTTAACTTACCTTATTGCAGGGGGCCAGGTCCCCTGTACCCCAGCAGTTTAAATGTGAATGTTCCGTGACGGCACTACAGCGGAGGAATGGAAAATCTTCCGTTTTGCGCTTACGAGTATAGCGCAGAATGGGAAATTTCCCTTTCCTTCACTATAGTGCGATCTAGGAGTAGGTATATTTAAGTAGGGGGGGGTGTGGGGGGTGCAGGGCAGCAAAGCCACCCTGAAAAACATTTGAAAGGTGTTAATTTTTTTTTTGTCCCTTTCATATGTTCGAGTTTCTCTAAATTCGAGATTCTGGTTTCGAGTTTATGACTTTCGAGTTTAGAGAAATTCGATCATATGAAAGGGAACTATATATCTATCTATATATATATATATATATATATATATATATATATATATATATGAGTTCATGTCAATTGACTGAAATGCAAATGCAACAAAACACAACAGATCGAGGGTAGCATTTTGGAAAACCAAGTGACCAAAAACCAAAATAAATGAATAAACAAACAAACAAATAAACAAACAAACAATATTGCTGAAAGAAAAAAAATTTCATTTTATGATCAGCAAGTCACGGCCAGGATTCACAGAAATGTTGCATAAGGTGCTTGCTGGTCTAGGTCACTTTAGTGATTACAGGAAATGGAATTCAGAGACATATTTAGATGCAATGGGAATGACAGTGACACTGGATAATTTAAGTCTCCAAAATTCTCCTTATTCCTGCCAGTGCAAATAACACTTTGTGCGTTAATTACCTCTGGTGGTGAATGCATGGCATTGGCACAGGCACACCCCCTACATTGCCACAAACACATTCAGAGATTCAGATACACAGACACACACACACACACACACACACACACACACACACACACACACACACACACACACACACACACACAGTCATACCCCTGAAATCATGTACACACACTGCCACAGACATACACATACTCACCTCCCCATAACTACCTCCCCACTGAACTTCACTAAATTTATCTGCAATGAAGTCTTTCCCATTGACCTGAATGGATGACTGCAGCATTTTGGCTGTGTCAATTTTTTCAGCCAGCCTTGCTAATTTACACAGCTAAGCAATTATCTAAATCATTTAGCGATACAGATTCCCAAAGGAATTTCTAGGGGAAAAGCACATGGCTGATAAGCATTAACTGATCCCCCATTATTAGGAAAAAACAGGATAGGACCACCACGAAATGAAACATAAAACAGAATTTATTACATATAAATATAAATAAGCGCTTTCACGTGCTGCCAGGGCACGCTTCTTCAGATTTCATCAAACCATTCAAACTTCATACTATATATACACTCCATATTAATTCAATTAAAATTAATTAAGCAAAATTGAACCTCATTACAACATAATTGATCGCCCATTAAATAGTCATTATTGCATCACATCAATATAAAGTTGAATTAGCTTCACTAAATAAAGCCAATAAAACTGTCTAAAAATCATCTATAGAGCAACATTAGCTATACATTTGTATAGCCATTACCAATTAAGCCTTTTAGCATTAGGAATAGTATATATAACGATAAATATATACATGGTAACCTTCCCTTGTACCAAATACACCATGTAACCCAAGAATTCTATACTACTTATAATATATCCAAATATATAAATGAATAAGTATATTATATTACAAAACCACAGTCAACTTAGTTGGCTGTTGGTAAACATAACAATCTATAGTCTATTAAACAATAAATAAAAACAATATAAAAGCATATAAACTATAAGAATAAATAAACATAAAAATACACAAAATATATATGTATTATATAAACAAATAAACACTAAAACACAATATATATTAAATAAAATCCATAGCAAATATAAGTGCTTCATATAACTGTAATAGTTTATAGTAGTCAGACATTGCTATTATCTGACCGACTATTAATGTCTACGAGCAGCAAGTGTAGATTTGATACTAATAAATTGATTAAGACCAGGATCTACATGTGCTCATAGTTTAAAAATCCAGCATAACTCTACTGACTCCAAATAATTCATATTGTCACCACCCCTCTTATTCTTATTAACTAACTGTAATACCCTAAATTTGAAACAGTGATTTGTATGAACTGCAATATGCTTAGCTAGTGCATTCTGCTGATTCATCCTTCTGATATCATACATATGATTATACATTCTGTCTTTTAATTTCCTTGATGTCATCCCTACGTAAAAAGCTGTACATTTCATGCAAGTCGCTAAGTAAATAAGGTTCATGTCATCATATGTTGCATAAAATCTAGGTATAAATATATAATCAATTGTGGGGTGGACAAAATCCTGCATATCTATAATAAAATTACACATCTTACATTTGTTGCATGGAAAGGTTCCATAATGTATTTGTTTCCTATATATCCTTTCTTAACTGAACTGGCAGTTTTTCTGCTCTTCTGCTCTTTAGTAACTTGAACAGAAGCTAGTGTTTGCTGAATTTTGTTATTTGCTAGTAATTACAGGTGTGGGGGTAGCCACATTCTTTGATTTCTTGTCCTTGCCTAGTTAAGTGGTGCATTGTGAAATATTTTCTGCTTAAAAACCTCAGCTTTGGCCGGCTAACAACTTGGTTATATTCAACTGGACGTATAAGAGAATTTAAGTACCTTTATCTGCACTTTTAAAAAAAAACACAGTATTTAATTTGATTTAAACTGTGTTGAAGGAATATTAACTGAACTGGCAGTTTTTCTGCTCTTCTGCTCTTTAGTAACTTGAACAGAAACTAGTGTTTGCTGAATTTTGTTATTTGCTAGTAATTACAGGTGTGGGGGTAGCCACATTCTTTGATTTCCTGTCCTTGCCTAGTTAAGTGGTGCATTGTGAAATATTTTCTGCTTAAAACCTCAGCTTTGGCCGGCTAACAACTTGGTTATATTCAACTGGACGTATAAGAGAATTTAAGTACCTTTATCTGCACTTTTTAAAAAAAAAAAAATACAGTATTTAATTTGATTTAAACTGTGTTGAAGGAATATTAACTGAACTGGCAGTTTTTCTGCTCTTCAGTTATTCCCACCCAGCCTCCCTGGTTTTGTTTTGGTGTTAATCTTATTGGCCTTGAAACTGCCCGTCCCTCAGCCTGCCTCTGGGCTCATCTCATTTGCTCACTCAACTGAGTGCAGTGAGATCATATTCTGATTTCAGGCACTCCTACTGTGTACAAAGAGAGCATCTGGGAAACAGACAAAAAAATTAAGCTCGTTTCCTGCCTTTCCTGTTAAGTGGTATAGACTATTTGTAGGCTTCTGAGCCCCCAAGCCCTTCTGTGTTTGAGGGAAGCCTTCTAGCTTGTTTTTTTTTCTTATAACTAGCCAGTTTTCTAGTTTCAGCTCTCAAATCTGTTTCTTTGATCTCAGCACTTGTTCAGATAAAAAAAAAAAAAAAAAAAATTTTCATCTGCTTTTACTGTACTTGTGTTTCTACCTACTTCATTTTACTTTTGCATCATCTTAAAAATACTCAATTGTATTTATTACTGCTTGGTGTAACTCATTCTAAGCCTTTTGGTTTAAACACTTGGGCTTCGGACCAGTTGTTTTGCACTGAGAGGGTTTGTGGTCTGCACTGTTGTGGCAGAACAGGTAGCTTACATCCTTCTAGGTTGGGAACTGCTGATTGAGGGCTCAGTGTCTGTTATTCTAAAAGTGTATTAATTCTGGTTTAAGCACTTGGGCTTTCAGGCCAGTTATTTTACATTAAGAGGGTTCGTGGTCTGCACTCTTGTGGGAGGAGAGGCTGGACTCTGCCCTTCTGAGCTGGGAATTTCTGGTTAAAGGCGTATAGTGCATGCATATCTGAACTGCTTCTTACTGAAGTTGGTGCGCCTTGTTTGCTGTGGCATAGACTGGATTCAGGCCTGCTGGATCTAGCGTTGTTTGTGTAATTTGAGCACTAATCCAGACATTCTCTAAAGTATTCAATTGTATTTATTACTGCTTGGTTGTAACTTGATTAAAGTGTAGCTATCATTCTAAGTCTTTTGGATTAAGCACTTGGGCTTCAGACCAGTTGTTTTACATTAGGAAGGTTTGTGGCAAGCACTGTGGTGGGCCTGGTGGCAGGACAGGTAGCTTTCATCCTTCTAAGTTGGGAACTGCTGATTGAGAGCCCAGTGTCCAAGTGTATTAGTTCTGGTTTAGGCATTTGGGCTTCAGGCCAGTTATTTTACATTAAGAAGGTTCGTGGTCTGCACTCTTGTGGGAGAAGAGGCTGGACTCTGCCCTTCTGAGCTGGGATTTTCTGGTTAAAGGTTTATAGTGCCTGAATATTTGAACTGTATCTTACTGAAATTGGTACACCTTGTTTGCTCTAGCATAGACTAGATCCAGGCCTGCTGAATCTAGCTTTGTTTATATGCTTGTTGTTTGTTTGCTTGTTATTTCCCTGGAAGCTAATTCCACCTAATACGGCTTCTCAGCTTCTGTGGATCACTAGTGATATCTGCATTGCTTACTGTACTTATTTCCTTGTTTCACTTGAAAGAAAGTTACGGTTTGTCGTTTTTGCATTTAGTTACTTGTAACACATTGCACTCAAGTTACCTGGCACTTGCTCACTAAAGCAATTATATAAGTCAGCACTAAAAATTAAAAGCACTACACCCTCACTCCCCACTGGCCCTTGTTTTCAATTATTAAGGAATTCCCAATATTATTCTAGCATGTCCAAAGGTCAGTTGTCAATCTCCTCTCCGGTCCAGCTGGTGAATCTGGGAATCTTGAGGCAATGTTATAACTGCCTCATGTACACAGACAACCCTCTCCTCCTCCCACATAACACAAATACTTGTGAGAGATGCAGCTATTTAGCCAAACTGGAGGCTGAGCTCTCTCAACTCAGGACTGGCAAGACCAGACAGGAGGAGAAGGCAACTACACACACCACAAAACCAGCCTCACATAATGCTACCACACCACTGAATCAAACACATAAACACACAAAGACATACTCGGAGGCTCTGAGTAAAATTTACCTAAACAGCAGAGGCCTCCAAAGCAGACACCCAAACAACTGCTACCTCAAGACACCCCACAAGCAACACATAAACCACAAAAGCAGTGTTCAAAGCAGTCACAGCCCTTAAGGCCAAATACAACACCAAACATACTTGTCATAGGTGACTCCATAGTCAGACACACTGGCGTCCCACTCACCAGGCTGAACAAGGAGAGGGTCACAGTAAGCTGCCTATCGGGTGCTAGAATCTGCCACATAACACAAGCACTCGGGTCACTCCACGGCAAGTACAAATATGACACAGTCATTGTCCATGCTGGTGTGAACGACCTGAGACGTACCTCCCTGGACTACATGAAAAGAGACATAGAGGAGCTCTCTGATTATGTAGCCCAGGCAGGTATGACCCTAACCCTGAGCAGTATCCTTCCTTCACCAAGAATGATGCCACAATATAGAGACAAGATGATCAGCTTTAACAATTGGCTTAATGTCTGGTGTCATTCAAAGGGGATCCAGTGTCTGTCTGCCTGGGATGACATGCTTGACAAGCCATCTGCTTCGCAAGGGATGGCTTGCACCTGTCACCCCTGGGATTCCGGATATTGGCTAAGGCTCTTGCCACCACCATAGTGCCTTTTTTAGGCAAGGCTCAAATTCTAAACCTACCACCCTAGAAAACAAAAATGGAAAGAAACTGAGGGTAATGCTGCTCAATGCCAGAAGTCTAAATCTCAAAATGCATGCACTCGAGGCCCTTCTCAGTATGGAGAACATCGATGTCTGTGCTGTAACTCAAACCTGGTTCAAGGCTCCTGAGAGCACCCCGGCACTATTAGGTTTTACCTCATATCATGCGTTCCAGCCCCAAAACCCGGACCACACCACAAAAGGAGGGGGTGTATCCATATTCATAAAGGATACCCACACCTCCAGGTTGGTGGCAACGCACGAAGATTCGGAAACCATCCAGGTGCAACTAACCATAGGCAAAACTGCTCTACAAATTGTAGCATGCTACAGGCCACCCTCTCAAACTCAGGAACCCCACACAGCCTTCCTGAAGATACTGGAGGGTATA
This sequence comes from Protopterus annectens, assembly GCF_019279795.1. Taxonomy (NCBI): domain Eukaryota; kingdom Metazoa; phylum Chordata; order Ceratodontiformes; family Protopteridae; genus Protopterus; species Protopterus annectens. The sequence goes on along the minus strand of NC_056751.1, from coordinate 166,738,946 downwards.
AATGTATCTCCAAACACCATCATATTGGGTGACTTCAACTACCCGAATATAGACTGGGAACATTACTCAAGCCCTAACTTTCTAGCCCAACGGTTCCTGGAGTTCATAAATTCAAATGCCATGGAACAGCTAGTCACTGTTCCCACGAGAGGAGAAAATATACTAGATCTCATTATCACAAACATGGGGACAAAATGCTCCACACTGGAAGTATATCCCTCATTGGTGAGATCTGATCATAAACTAATCTCACTGGAAATCCACATCCCGCCCCCACCCCAAACAAAAGACCACAGTGAAGAACTTCTCTAAAGCAAACTTCACACTACTCAAGACTGGTGTGGTATCCTTCAAGGCCCCTGAGACAGTGGAAACCACAACCCAAGCTGCGGAAGCCCTTACAAATGCCTTCTATGAACACCTCCAGGACTGCATGGATCAGGCAATCCCAAATAAAACCAAGACTCTTTCCACAAAGGGCAAACGTCCAGTCTGGTGGACCCCAGCCATTAACAAACTTTACAATAAGAGGAGAAAGCTATTACATGATAGAACAAAATCCATAAAAGGGAAGTCACCCTGATCATTATTAGTAAAAAATACGAGCACTCATAAAATCAACTAAGGCCAATTTTGAGAGAAAAATTGCCATGGATTCAAAGGACAATCATAAGGCCTTTTTCAGCTATGTTAGGAACCTGGGTGGAAACTCCCAGATATGCTCAGAATTAGTCCAAAATGATACAAAATCACTGAACCCACAGACATTGCCAACATACTGGCAGACAGGTTCAGTGCAAACTTCACCCCCCCTCTCCCCCCATAAAGGAGAGATAACTATCCCAGCGGAGTGTAGCCTCCCAGACATCTCAAATGCGCAGGTGAAAGCTGCTCTCTCTAAAGCTAAAAACACAGCATCAATGGGACCAGATGGTGTCCTCAGCTGTGTGCTACACGAGCTAAATGAGGAATTAAACCCGCACATAAGGCAGCTGTTTAATCTCAGCCTTACCACAGGATACGTGCCCAAGGAGTGGCGTACGGCAACTGTGGTCCCACTCCACAAAGGCGGTGCCTCTACGGACCCTGGTAATTACCGCCCCATAAGCTTAACAAGTCTAGTCTGCAAAGCTATGGAGAGGATCATAATGGAGCTCATAAACAAAGATATAGGGGACTTGCAGACATTGGACCCGACCCAGTTTGGCTTCATCAAGGGAAGATCATGCCTTTTGAACTTGGTCGACTTCTTCGAAACAGTCACCAAGGCCATTGATGAGGGAAAGGCAGTCCATACAGCCTACCTTGACCTTGCAAAGGCTTTTGACACAATACCCTACTCGGGTATTGTAGAAAAACTTACCAGTTTAAATGTAAACCCATATGTCACAAGATGGGTTGCAAACTGGCTTAAGGACAGAACCCACAGGGTTAGAGTTGCTGGTGCTATGTCAGACTCCAAGCTGGTCACAAGTGGTGTCCCACAGGGCTCGGTCCTTGGCCCCCTATTGTTCGGCATCTACTTCTCAGAAGTACAGGCCAACATGGGAGGACTTTGGCTGACAAAGTTTGCAGACGACTGCAAACTGGGCGCCATAGTGGAAAGTGCATCGGACACGGATATCCTTCAGAAGGGACTCACGGAAACAGATAGCTGGTGCCAGAGCCATGGCCTGAAGTTAAACGCCAAAAAATGTATAGTCATACCCTTCGGGAAAAACAAGGTAACCCCAAGCTACCATATAGGTAGCAATCCACTAAGCACAGAAGAGGTTATCAGGGACCTGGGGACCCAGGTTGACAGTGGCCTTTCTTTTGACACTCACGTTGCTAAAGTGGTTAGAAAGACCTTCTACATTGCCCACCTGATCATGAAGGGATTCACATCCAGATCTAGTGAGGTCATTGTTCCCCTGTACTCTTCACTTATCAGACCAATGATCGAGTACAATGCCCCATTCGGGATGTATCTCGCCCGACATCTGCAGCAACTGGAGAGACCCCAAAAGTTTCTCACCAGAAGGATAAAGGGACTCCAAAATCTGTCATATGCTGCCAGATTGAAGAAACTCCAGCTCTATTCAGTCGCATACCGTCTGCTCAGAGGTGACATGTGCCTGACATACAAGGCCATGTCCAACCCAGAATTAATGGACATGCTCCACCTCAAAAAATCCAAATCCACCAAAACCACTAGAGCAAGCAACTTAAACCTTAGCACGGATATAAATAGGACGTGCTGGAGGGATAGATTTATCACTCAGAGACTCCCTATGCTGTGGAATAGAGTCCCGGTCCATGTGAGGCAGAGCACCTCGCTGGCTCTGTTCAAGAGAAATCTTGACCTGTGGATGAGAGATCGTAGGTTTACCCCGGGAATCATCTCTGTGTCACTGCTGGACAGAGGCACAACAAACTAATGGGTACAGTATTTTTTCATATAAGGGGTGGCGTAAGCCACAAAAATTTGGGCTAGGCTTATAAATGCCTTGGGGCAGATAGCCTAGTATAAACCTATGAACCTATGAACCTATGAACCTATATGAGTATGTTCAGTACATAATATCCTTTTAAGATTTTTACTATTCTTGTATCTAAAAATAGGTGACTCTCCTATAATATTCATTGTAGAAGGATCAACAGTAAGTGCATGCCAATTCCTTTTAATAATATTTACTATCCTCTTATTATCATTGGTATATCTGGTTGTAAATACGACTCTATGGCCATTGAAAACCTTTCTAGATTGAATAGTAATCGTACATGCCCGAGCTCCATCCCCTTTGAATATATCTAAGACTGATTCTTTGATTTCGCTCACCATAGCACTAGTATACCCTCTTTCTGTGAACAATCTGTCCATATTACCTAACTGTTCCTGCATATCCATTATATCCTTACAAATTTTAGTGAGTCTTATACATTGACTTTTAACAATATTTGGAAATACAAACCGAGGATGCATACTACTGAAGTGCAGCAGTGCATTCTTCCAACATGGCTTCCTATATAGGGATGTGGATATATGGCCCTGTGGATCTTTAATAATGGTTATATCCAAAGAAATAATTTTCGTATAAGAAGACTCCATGGTAAATCTTAAGAAATCTGTAGTTGACTCTAAATAACTTAAAAAGGCATTAAGCATATCCATACTACCTTCCCAAAAAAGTAGTACATTGTCCGCAAACCGTTTATAGAGAAGCACATGTGGATAGAATGCACTGTTGAATAAAAAAGTCTTCTCCCAGTAGTATACCACAAGGTTTGCATAAGAATTAGCACACGGGGTGCCCATGGCGACACCCCATTTCTGTGCATACAATATATCATTAAACATAAAGACATTATTGGATAGTACAATATCTAATAGAGTACATATAAGTATTTGCTGTTCACTACTAAAACCATCTATTGAACTCATAATGTCCCTAATAGCTTCGATACCATAGTAATTTGGGATCGAAGTAAACAAATTTTTGACATCCAGAGTTACAAGTATACAGGAAGAGGGCATTACCTGTGCAGATATATTTTCTAGTCCATCAATTAGTTGATATGTATCCTTTAAAATAGATGGCACGCTTCTTGTCAAAGATCCTAATAT
>NC_056751.1:166650339-166730339 GCF_019279795.1 Protopterus annectens | reverse complement strand
AAACATATTGCAGTCCATTGGCTGCATGACAGCTTACTTAATATCTAGATGGAAATAAAGAGGTTGTGAGGCATGAAAAAATAAATTACTTTTTAAATACATTACTGGAATACTAGTCAAAATCAAGTATAAGAAAAACAAGCAGCACTCAACTCAAACCACTTCTCCTTATACTCCAGTTCTAATTATAATTTATATTTAGCTTTATTAAAGTACCAAGTAACATGCTGAAAGTAGCAATCTCTGTGATACCCCCACTTGTAAAAATGTTTCTTATCCAAAAAAGACCTGTGGCCTGACAACAACTATCTACTTGTTTCATGGGGAAAACATGATCAAAGTAAAAAATGAAAAGCAAACAAGAAACAAGCTCAACATACATTGCTTAAAGGATTACTGCACAGGATATAGATCACACATGATAGACTGGCATTCTGTTTAGTTTGCAGGTAAAGCCTGTATTGAGCTCTTAAAATAATGTAATCCTGTCCTTTATTACAAATACTGTCATATGCATTTCAATACCCAAGGCTTATATATTATCTAGTTATGTAAGTATTCTCTGCATGGCAACAACAGAAAGACATTCAATGTTGGCAATTCTTTAACAGTATACTTATTAAAACTTACTTGCATCTTACAATCTCAGACAAGCTTACCAGATGGTCATTAAAGCACTGCTACTTAAACACAGAGCAACAGGTACTTTCTGAATAATCTTGTGTCTTTCGGCTTTTCCCGGTTAGGGGTCGCCACAGCGGAACTCCGGTCTGCTAATGATTGGTAGTAGATTTTTTTACGTGCCGAGTTGCCAGCCCTGACGCACAACCTTCAATGAAGGTACGCCCATTCATGCATGTCTCTACACAGAAGACGCTTTAGCTGAGAATCGAACAGGACAACGTCTTACTGTGAGGAGACAACGCTACCGCAGCACCACCACCACAGCTCAACAGTATAAAATATGACAGAAACCAGAACATTCTGCAAAATCAAGGACAGATGAAAAGCCATTGCAGTACTTGTGTCTACCTTGGATGGGGGGATAGTCTGCACATTTACACTGCATAACTGCTCCTTGCCTTGCTTGGACACATCCAGAGTCACTACATGGGGGATTGGGGTGCAATAAGTATGTCACAATTTGAAATGTCTCTGGCTGACTGCGATGGCCCTGACACATTTGTCATACCTCTCAACCTCAGAGCAAGAAATCTGGACAAAGCCATACATAGAGGTGGGACAAAGGCCCAAAAATAAGGACAGTTTTTTAAATATTGCTTTTATAAACTTAGAAAGATAATAGAATAGTAGGTCTTGCATTAGTATGAATTTTCTGAAGGGTATGAAATCTGAAACTGAAATGTCTATCATTATTTTTTAACTTCAGTCTTTAATGATTTGCCACTAATTTGCCAAAAGAACACAATTTTATGAAAAATGGACCAAAATGTGATTCAAAAATATAAAATAGCCACACAATACAGCTGGGAACCTGTCAAAGAAGGGACACTTTTTAATATTAGTACTGCTAACTTGAGCAGCTGACAAAATTAAAGAATCTACATGCATTTCTGAAATAAAAGTAATCTATAACTGATTATTACAGTTATTTATTAATTGAAAACCCTCCACGTTTTCTTCCAAAATTGCCATTTTGCAGAGGGATTATTAGGGGAAGAGCAACATTTTGAGCCAAAATCGGGGAAAGTTGAGAGGTTTGGTAATGTCTAATTCTATAAAGCAATTTATATGCATGTACCTCTCAATCTGTTAATGCAGGAAATCTGGACAAGGCCAAATATATGGGGAGAACATATAAACAGTACTAAAAATTGCTCTTGTATAAACTGAGACAGTTGATCGAATAACAGGTCTTGCTTTAGCATGCATTTTTCTGAAGGTTATGAAGTCTGAAACTCAGTGTCTTTCATTATTTAGTGACTTCATTCCTAAATGATTTGACAGAAACCCACAAATTTTATGAGGAACAAACGAAAAATAAGAAGCAAAAATCTATTCATTCTGCAAAAATCTAGACAGTTGAGAGGTATAGTTCAGCTGGGGCTGTCTTTGAGTTTGCTGCCCTTCCCTCCTCACAGAATCATGGTCGAATGGAGCTCCCCCCCATAGCCATTCCAATGAACCATTACTTGGCTATTTCACCCCATTTACCATAAACACTAACGTGCATTCTGCTTTACTTCTGCAATGATTTGGACTTCATTTAAAAGTTTTATTTTGCATTTTATAGCGCAAACACTAATAGATATCATATCTGTTAAACAAAGCAATGCAATCTCACATTGAGAACAGGCTTAGCATTAAAACTTCTCTGCCCTTGAAAACTCACAATCACTGAAACAGCATTGAAACCCACATTCAAAGAAAATACATTTTGCCAGTGGCAGATTAACCTTGGGTTTGGGCTGTTTTCAAATCACAGGCCCCTTGCACACGAAACATACACATGCTCTTTCACACACCTTCCTGATTGTATTAAATTATATTCCTTGTACAATACAGTACAGTTTTAGAGGGTGTTTTAAATTTATTGTTTTGAACTTTCTCCAGTAAACAATGATGAACAAACCAAAGAACCATTGAAACCAAAACCTGAAAGTGGCTGCAGGAAAACGGACCGAGTAGTACTATTTGTACCTGCCTTTCTTTTATTTCTCATCTTCTGTATACAAATGTATTCCACAGCGTACTGCTTCGGTGAGTTAAAAAAGTTTTTTATTTAATTAAGCGATACCAACTCCAATAGAAATTGGTTAATTTAAACAAGAAGTATCAAATGCTTTTCGTTTTCAACAATTAGAAAACTTTTTCAAACAACTCTTTACTCCACCCCTTCCTTCTATTTATACCATCCATGATGTCACACGGCTTTCTTAAAAAACACAAAAACAGTTTGAAAAGTAAAATAATAAAACTTTCAAATTCAAAGCTGTAAAATTTCAACATGAAAATTGAAACTCTGCATCACATTCATCAATCTGTCCTGTCATGTTTATAAAAACACCATAAAAACCTTTTATGCAATGCATATTACAACCTTCCCCCTTAACCCCTTTATTACGCCAAACCTAAATTGCTTTAAACGAGTTCACACACAATAAGTGACCTTCCATACTTTCTTACACTTAAACCTATGTGGATGTTGTTAAACACAAAATCTAAAATGTCGAATACATGTTTTGACAAACCAGTTACTTTATATTAAAACTCAAAGTGATCTGTTTCACTCTGTTACTAGTTTACCTTCCGATTTCTTAAAAACGGAAGTTTAGATGGTACATAATTGTACTTCTGTCTACTGCTCGGTGGTGCGCTTTAAGTAACAACAAGTGCAACAATGTGTACTAAAATTACTGCACAATAGTAGTCAACGTGTACCTGTCTTGTATTTACACTCCTTAATACGAGTCAATTCTACATAGAATAAAATGTTTTTTAATTCCAGCTTGCTGTAACTGACCACCTACAGTTGTGGCAAGTTACATAATTCTAAGTAGCTTTATACCAAAAAAGTTAGTAATAATCAAATATGAAAAAATATGTAAAAAACTATTGTATTGTGTACTATAACTGTTAGATGTTAGTAACTCGGTGTCCTGGGTTAATTATACGAATACTAAAAGGGAATAGCTTATATCAGTGACCTCTGTCTAAGTTCTTTAACTTTAAGATACATAGAACGGAGGACATCTCGTTAATACCAGGATGAGCACATGCATTTGTAGTAAGTTGCCACAATAACTCTAGTCTTTCTAGTAAAAGACTGTCTGGCCCATCTCTTTCGTCTGTTTTTATTTGGTCAATAACTCGAAACCTAAAGTTGTGCCCTGGATATTCTGTCATGTGCCTTGCCAGTGCATTATCAAGTTTGTTGTGTTTTATACTACATAGGTGTTCGTACATCTTTTCTTTGAGGGTCCGTATAGTTTTACCTATATAAAATGCCTGACATTGTTGGCATTTAGCCAAGTATACTATCATTTTAGATTGACAGCTGTATTTGCTTTTAGTGTTGTATTTATTATTACGAATACTAAATTTCCATCCCACATCTATGTACTTACAAAAACTACACATCAAACATTTTGTCATCCCTGGGTTCTTAATCATTCTGTTGGCCTGCTGTTCCAAAATCTTTTTTATATTTCTACCTTTTTAAAAAATTAATTTGGGATATTCTGTAAGTCTTTTCCTTACATTTGGGTCGTTTTCCAAGATTTCCCAGTTTTTATAAATGATTTTCCTTATATCTTCTGCATTAATACTATATGGTGTGATGAAACTATAACTAATGTAACTACACTCTCCTTGGATGTTACCGTTCGTCAATGCCACATAGTTTGTCCCATTGTTTATATTTACAATGTCAAGGATAGGTTTGTAAATTCCTCTTTTTCTCTTAATATTGATTTCATTAGTTAAGTCATACACTAAGCCTTGTGGATAGCCTCTACTTTGGAACATCTCGTCTAACCTTTGGCATTCAATTTGGAAGTCTTTGTCAAGGGTTACCATTCTAGCAGCTCTTACCAGCTGTCCCTTCACTACTGATCTTTTTCGGTAGAATGGGTGACAGCTGGTAAAATGTAAAAAGCTGTTAGAATAAGTCTCCTTTCTGAAAATAGTGCTAACATAACTATTATGTGCACTGTCTTTTCTTAGTTCTATATCCAAAAAGGAAATCTTATCTTCGCTGTAATTCAAAGTAAATTTCAGGAAATCGGTAGCGTTGTTAAAATAATGAATTAATTCTTCAGATGTACTTTCGTCACCCTTAATTATGACAAAAATATCATCCAAGAATCTTGTGTAATAGAACAATATATTTTTAATATGTGTTTGGTTCATAATGTATTCATCTTCCCATTGTGCCATAACTAAATTGGCAAAACTCGCTCCTAGTGGGGAGCCCATTGCAACTCCTACTTTTTGTAAGTAAAGGGCGTTGTCAAATGTTATGTAGTTGTTGGACAAAACTATGTCCAACAGCTCCTCCACTAGGTTGAGTTCACTACGTGTCATTCCTAAGTTGTTTAATTTTCTAGAGACCCATTCAATCCCTTTTTGATGTGGAATACAAGTGTATAGGTCCTTTACATCGATCATCATGAAGTTGAATTCTTCCTTATATTCAAGCTGATTGATGTCTTTCAGAAAAGACCATGAGTCCTTGCAAATTTGACCTTCAAGTTTTATATATTTTTTCAATAAGGAGTCCACTACTTTAGCACAACTGTAAGTAATACTATTGTGTGCGTCTACTAGTGGCCTCATTGGGGGATTTTCTATGTTTTTGTGTACTTTAGGTACACCGAATAGTAATGGAATTTTAGGTGCTAACATGGTCATGTAGTTATACATGTCCAAGTCTATTTTCGCCTCTATAAACAAGTCTCTAATATATGTTTTTATTCTAGCATAAGCAATGTTCAATTCATTCCTCGAGACACTGGTATATGTTTTACTATTTAATAGTTGTTTCATTCTCTGCTTATAATCTTCTATCTCCATAATAACTAAACCCCCTCCCTTATCTGGTTTCATAAATCTGAGGGTAGTTTTAATATATGGTTTATTGCACTTCTTTCTTGTTCGGTAATGTTCCTTTGATTTTTAGTCAACTTACTGTTCTCTAAATTGTGTCTTAAATCAATTTCACATATTTTTTCAAATAAAGCTACACTGTTCTGTAATGGTGGATTGTAATTACTAGTAATGTAGAATTCAGAATCCTTATAAGCATTTGTCCATAAAATAGCTGCCAGGTTAACTTTACGCACAAAAAGTTTAAAGTCAATAAGTGTCTGTGCCAGTTGTGCCTTTTCTGCTACAACAAATGTTTGGCCTTTAGCAAAAAGTTCAACAAGCACAGGGTCTATAACCATGTCTGTATAGTTGTAGACCATAAAGTCTCCTTGTGCATTAGGGAACAGCCTACAGTACCTGATGTTGTTCTGATTCATTTCATCTATTACCTCCTCCTCCTGTTGTTGTTGTACCGCTGTTGGTTCCCTCTCCGGGGGTTGTGGTTCTGGGTTTGGTGGTGAAAATTTTCATTGTTGTTCACATTCTTGTTACTAGAATTGCCCATACTGATAGAATTGTTCTTTTGGATAATTCTTTCACTTCTACATACTTTACTATCTCCATAAGTGCACGTGTGTTCAGTTCCTTCCCTCCCATGTAAGGAGGGTTCGTCGGTTACCTGAGGTCCGCAGTTTACGTCTGTTCCTAAATTTGTTTCTTTCTGTCTCCAAACCTGTGAGGGTGGTGGTTTCGGGTACGCTGTCCCATTCCTGTAAGCCATTTTGTCATGCTGCTTCTTTTTCACTTTGGTTGTTTTTAATTTGTCCATGAGTTGGTTTATATTATCAAATGTTCTGTTATAATCAAATTTATACCGTTCAAAATCAGAACTGTTTGTTATTTCTCGGTCAATTTTCTCAATATCTAAGGCTAAAGTTTCAAGGCTTGTTTGGTAATGTTTAGTCATTAGTTCAAGAAGTTCCATTCCATGTCTGTCAAACATGTTGATTAAATCACTATGGAAGACTGACCCCTCTTCTAACCCTGTTGGGTACTGCCACGATCTCAAGCCTTTTGGTACTACTGTTCCTTTAACACATACTTTAAAGTAGGAGACTTCCAAATGCAATTTCTTGTATTTTACTAAAATATGATCAAGTGACTTGAGATTTGTGACAATTGATATGTTATCTCCTGCCGGGTTCCTCTGTGTCGCAGTTTGTTCACAGTTACTAAATTGCATTGGTTCTTGTAGCCATGCTGTTAAATTTGGAATCCCAATAAGCCCTGAGGTGTTGTTCTCATTTGTTGTTTCTTAAACTGCTGTCCAAGTTAGTACCGTCTTGTTGGTTAAGTGGTATACTCGAGTAATTGTTCGTTTTAGAATACATGGAAGAAGCAGAGTTCATATTACCTCTCTGGGTATTGCGATTTGTTCCTTGTTGGTTTGGCAAGTTGTTATGTGTGTTCTCCTTCTCTAGTTAGGCTACAAGTTGTAACACCACTCATTCTATCCATTCTGTCCATTAAGTTTTCCACTCTTTGGGAATGGAGATTTATTAATATGGTAAGGTTACCAGGTTCACTTTCTTGTGTACCAGATGTTTGCGTACTCACACCATTTTCTGCTGCCATTGATATAAACGATGAACAAACCAAAGAACCATTGAAACCAAAACCTGAAAGTGGCTGCAGGAAAATGGACCGAGTCGTACTATCTGTACCTGTCTATCTTTTATTTCTCTTCTTCTGTATACAAATGTATTCCACAGCGTACTGCTTCGGTCAGTAAAAAAGTTTTTTATTTAATTAAGTGATACCAACTCCAATAGAAATTGGTTAATTTAAACAACAAGTATCAAACGCTTTTCGTTTTCAACAATTAGAAAACTTTTTCAAACAACTCTTTACTCCGCCCCTTCCTTCTATTTATACCATTCATGATGTCACACGGCTTTCTTAAAAAATACAAAATCAGTTTGAAAAGTAAAATAATAAAACTTTCAAATTCAAAGCTGTAAAATTTCAACATGAAAATTGAAACTCTGCATCACATTCATCAATCCGTCCTGTCATGTTTATAAAAACGCCATAAAAACCTTTTATGCAATGCATATTACAGCCTTCCTCCTTAACCCCTTTATTACACCAAACGTAAATTGCGTTAAACGAGTTCACACACAATAAGTGACCTTCCATACTTTCTTACACTTAAACCTATGTGGATGTTGTTAAACGCAAAATCTAAAATGTCGAGGATATTTGAATGATACTTTTGTCATAATTAAGGGTGAGGAAAGTACATCTGAAGAATTAATTAATTATTTTAACAACACTACCAATTTCCTGAAATTTACTTTGAATTACAGTGAAGATAAGATTTCCTTTTTGGATATAGAACTAAGAAAAGACAGTGCACATAATAGTTATGTTAGCACTATTTTCAGAAAGGAGACTTATTCTAACAGCTTATTACATTTTACCAGCTGTCACCCATTCTACCAAAAAAGATCAGTAGTGAAGGGACAGCTGGTAAGAGCTGCTAGAATGGTAACCCTTGACAAAGACTTCCAAATTGAATGCCAAAGGTTAGACAAGATGTTCCAAAGTAGAGGCTATCCACAAGGCTTAGTGTATGACTTATCTAATGAAATCAATATTAAGAGAAAAAGAGGAATTTGCAAACCTATCCTCGACATTGTAAATATAAACAATGGGACAAACTATGTGGCATTGACGAATAGTAACATCCAAGGAGAGTGTAGTTACATTAGTTATAGTTTCATCACACCATATAGTATTAACGCAGAAGATATAAGGAAAACCATTTATAAAAACTGGGAAATTTTGGAAAATGACCCACATGTAAGGAAAAAACTTACAGAATATCCCAAATTAATTTTTAAAAAGGGTAGAAATATGAAAAAGATTTTGGAACAGCAGGCCAACAGAACGATTAAGAACCCGGGGATGACAAAATGTTTGATGTGTAGTTTTTGTAAGTACATAGATGTGGGATGGACATTTAGTATTCGTAATAATAAATACAACACTAAAAGCAAATACAACTGTCAATCTAAAATGATAGTATACTTGGCTAAATGCCAACAATGTCAGGCATTTTATATAGGTAAAACTATACGGACCCTCAAAGAAAGGATGTACAAACACCTATATAGTATAAAACACAACAAACTTGATAATGCACTGGCAAGGCACATGACAGAATATCCAGGGCACAACTTTAAGTTTCGAGTTATTGACCAAATAAAAACAGACGAAAGAGGTGGACCAGACAGTCTTTTACTAGAAAGACTAGAGTTATTGTGGCAACTTACTACAAATGCATGTGCCCATCCTGGTATTAACGAGATGTCCTCCATTCTATGTATCTTAAGGTTAAAGAACTTAGACAGAGGTCACTGATATAGACTATTCCCTTTTAGTATTCGTATAATTAACCCAGGACACCAAGTTACTAACATCTAACAGTTATAGTACACGATACAATAATTTTTTACATATTTTTTCATATTTGATTATTACTAACTTTTTTGGTATAAAGCTACTTAGAATTATGCAACTTACCACAACTGTAGGTGGTCAGTTACAGCAAGCTGGAATTAAAAAACTTTCTATTCTATGTAGAATTGACTCGTATTAAGGAGTGTAAATACAAGACAGGTACACTTTGACTACTATTGATCGGTAATATTAGTACACATTGTTGCGTCATTACTTAAAGCGCACAACCGAGCAGTAGACAGAAGTACAATTATGTACCAACTAAACTTCCATTTTTAAGAAATCGGAAGGTAAACTAGTAATAGAGTGAAACAGATCACTTTGAGTTTTAATATAAAGTTTGTCAAAACATGTATTCGACATTTTAGATTTTGTGTTTAACAGCATCCACATAGGTTTAAGTGTAAGAAAGTATGGAAGGTCACTTATTGTGTGTGAACTCGTTTAAAGCAATTTAGGTTTGGCATAATAAAGGGGTTAAGGGGGAAGGTTGTAATATGCACTGCATAAAAGGTTTTTATGGTGTTTTTATAAACATGACAGGACGGATTGATGAATGTGATGCAGAGTTTCAATTTTCATGTTGAAATTTTACAGCTTTGAATTCAAAAATTTTATTATTTTACTTTTCATAACTGTTTTTGTGTTTTTTTAAGAAAGCCGTGTGACATCATGAATGGTATAAATAGAAGTAAATAGAAGTAAGGGGCGGAGTAAAGAGTTGTTTGAAAATTTTTCTAATTGTTGAAAACGAAAAGCATTTGATACTTGTTGTTTAAATTAACCAATTTCTATTGGAGTTGGTATCGCTTAATTAAATAAAAAACTTTTTTACTGACCGAAGCAGGACGCTATAGAATACATTTGTATACAGAAGATGAGAAATAAAAGAAAGACAGGTACAGATAGTACTACTCGGTCTGTTTTCCTGCAGCCACTTTCAGGTTTTGCTTTCAAAGGTTCTTTGGTTTGTTCATCGTTTATGTCAATGGCAGCAGAAAACGGTGTGAGTACGCAAACATCTGGTACACAAGAAAGTGAACCTGGTAACCTTACCATATTAATAAATCTCCTTTCCCATAGAATGGAAAAGTTAATGGACAGAATGGATAGAATGAGTGGTGTTACAACTTGTAGCCTAACTAGAGAGGGAGAACACACATAACAACTCGCCAAACCAACAAGGAACAAATCGCAATACCTAGAGAGGTAATATGAACTCTGCTTCTTCCATGTATTCTAAAATGAACAATTACTCGAGTATACCACTTAACCAACAAGAGGGTACTAACTTGGGAAGCAGTTTAAGAAACCCAACAAACGAGAACAACACCTCGGGGCCTATTGGGATTCCAAATTTAACAGCATGGCTACAAGAATCAATGCAATTTAGTAACTATGAACAAACTGCAACACAGGGGAACCCAGCTGGAGGTAACATATCAATTGTCACAAATCTCAAGTCACTCGATCATATTTTAGTAAAATACAAGAAACTGCATTTGGAAGTCTCCTACTTTAAAGAATGTGTTAAAGGAAGAGTAGTACCAAAAGGCTTGAGATCGTGGCAGTATCTGACAGGGTTAGAAGAGGGGTCAGTCTTCCATAGTGATTTAATCAACATGTTTGACAGACATGGAATGGAACTTCTTGAACTAATGACTAATCATTACCAAACAAGCCTTGAAACCTTAGCCTTAGATATTGAGAAAATTGACCGAGAAATAACAAACAGTTCTGACTTTGAACGGTATAAATTTGATTATAACAGAACATTTGATAGTATAAACCAACTCATGGACAAATTAAAAACAACAAAAGTGAAAAAGATGCAGCATGACAAAATGGCTTACAGGAATGGGACAGCGTACCCGAAACCACCACCCTCACAGGTTTGGAGACAGAAAGAAACAAATTTAGGAACAGATGTAAACTGCGGACCTCAGGTAACCGACGAACCCCCCTAACATTGGAGGGAAGGAACTGAACACACGTACACTTATGGAGATAGTGAAGTACGTAGAAGTGAAAGAATTATCCAAAAGAACAATTCTATTAGTATGGACAATTCTAGTAACAAGAATGTGAACAACAATGAAAATTTTCACCACCAAACCCAGAACTACAACCCCGGAGAGGGAACCAACAGTGGTACAACAACAACAGAAGGAGGAGGTAATAGATGAAATGAATCAGAACAACATCAGGTACTGTAAGCTGTTCCCTAACGCACAAGGAGACTTTATGGTCTACAACTATACAGACATGGTCATAGACCCTGTGCTTGTTTAACTTTTTGCTAAAGGCCAAACATTTGTTGTAGCAGAAAAGGCACAACTGGCACAGACACTTATTGACTTTAAACTTTTTGTGCGTAAAGTTAACCTGGCAGCTATTTTAGGGACAAATGCTTATAAGGATTCTGGATTCTACATTACTAGTACTTACAATCCACCATTACAGAACAGTGTAGCTTTATTTGAAAAAATATGTGAAATTGATTTAAGACACAATTTAGAGAACAGTAAGTTGACTAAAAATCAAAGGAACATTACCGAACAAGAAAGAAGTGCAATAAACCATATATTCAAACTACCCCTCAGATTTATGAAACCAGATAAGGGAGGGGGGTTAGTTATTATGGAGATAGAAGATTATAAACAGAGAATGAAACAACTATTAAATAGTGAAACATATAGCAGTGTCTCGAGGAATGTATTGAACATTGCTTATGCTAGAATAAAAACATATATTAGAGACTTGTTTATAGAGGCAAAAATAGACTTGGACATGTATAACTACATGACCATGTTAGCACCTACAATTCCATTACTATTCAGTGTACCTAAAGTACACAAAAACATAGAAAATCCCCCAATGAGGCCACTAGTAGACGCATGCAATAGTATTACTTACAGTTGTGCTAAAGTAGTGGACTCCTTATTGAAAAAATATATAAAACTTGAAGGTCAAATTTGCAAGGACTCGTGGTCTTTTCTGAAAGACATCAATCAGCTTGAATATAAGGAAGAATTCAACTTCATGACGATCGATGTAAAGGACCTAAAAACTTGTATCCCACATCAAGAAGGGATTGAATGGGTCTCTAGAAAATTAAACAACTTAGGAATGACACGTAGTGAACTCAGCCTAGTGGAAGAGCTGTTGGACATAGTTTTGTCCAACAACTACATCACATTTGACAACGCCCTTTACTTACAAAAAGTAGGAGTTGCAATGGGCTCCCCACTAGGAGCGAGTTTTGCCAATTTAGTTATGGCACAATGGGAAAATGAATACATTATGAACCAAACACATATTAAAAATATTCAAACAACAGCAAACAAGATGTATATATATAAACAACAAAGACTATCAGTGAGTCCCAGCTCTACCTTCCAATAAAATTTATTTCGTTGAACAGTTCTTTCTCTAGCGCCTCGGCCAACAGCCTTTACAGAGTAAAACAGTAAAACTCATAAAACACTTGCAATATATACAAAAAACAAACAATTAATCAATTACATAATTAAACTATCAAATCACATACATTAGATATATTTAAAGTCATAGTCTTAAACAAGACATTGCCAGTTACATTCTCTGTTCATTCCATGTGGATACAAAGTCCCAAATTTCATAATCAGAATGCATTCCTTTTGTCTTAACATATTTTTTTGCCTATCAACATCATTATAATATAATGGAACATGTTCCAAAACAGACACTTTTATATTCTCAATATTTCCATGGTGTACTGAGTTAAAATGCTCAGCAATAGGGCTAGTAATTTTATTATTTTTGACATCTCTAATATGTTCTTTTATCCTATCTGCTAACATTCTTTTTGTTTCTCCAATATAGTATTTATTACAATCACAAAATATGACATACACAACACCTTTACTCATACATGTATATTTGCCTTTTGTAACAAAAATTTTGCCATTTATTTTATTCACTTCATTTACAACATGTTTACATATGGCACATTTTCCACAAGGGAATGTTCCCAAATTCTTCACAACATTTAATTCATTAGTACAGGGCTTTTTATAAATGTTGTGTATCAGAAAGTCCTGTATACTTTTCCCCTTTCTATATGATGTCATTAATTTTATATTTTTTAGTGATGCTATATCTTTTTTAATAAAGTTCCAATATTCCATAATGATTTTATTACCAATCATAGAGAAGTTAGTGTACTTTGTAACAAAAAACATTCTCTCCTGTTCAGTCCCATATTTATTGCTACCTTCATAGTTATTTTGTCTAATAGTGCCTTTACTCTGTTTAAAGGCTCTATATAAACTATTTTCTACATTATCTGGGTTATACCCCCTAATTTTGAATATCTCAGCCACTTTATAGGCCTCCCTAAAAGCCATATCAATATCAGAATTGAGTCTTTTTATTCTCAAAAATTCCCCATAGGGGATGGCTGACAACGTATGGGGGGGATGGCAACTATCTCCCCACATTTTCCAGCTTATTTCATCAAATTTTCTATGAATGCTAGTATATATGGGAAAGCCATTATTGCCCTTAAGCGAAATATCCAAAAAATTAACCTGATTTCCCTTTTGTATGTCACTAAATTTTATACCAAATCTGTTATTGTTTAATTCATCAATGAAATTATCTGATGTATCCCAATCCCCATGACAGATGAAAATTAAGTCATCAATAAATCTAAAATACCTTAGAACATTATTTTGAAAGAAAGGCAACCTATAAAGATGTTCATTTTCAAATAGCCCCATAAACAGGTTAGCATAGGCTGGCGCAAACGCTGCCCCCGAAATAAATTTTATTGGAAGGTAGAGCTGGGACTCACTGATAGTCTTTGTTGTTTATATATATACATATTAAAAATATATTGTTCTATTACACAAGATTCTTGGATGATATTTTTGTCATAATTAAGGGTGACGAAAGTACATCTGAAGAATTAATTCATTATTTTAACAACACTACCAATTTCCTGAAATTTAATTCGAATTACAGCGAAGATAAGATTTCCTTTTTGGATATAGAGCTAAGAAAAGACAGTGCACATAATAGTTATGTTAGCACTATTTTCAGAAAGGAGACTTATTCTAACAGCTTTTTACATTTTACCAGCTGTCACCCATTCTACCAAAAAAGATCAGTAGTGAAGGGACAGCTGGTAAGAGCTGCTAGAATGGTAACCCTTGACAAAGACTTCCAAATTGAATGCCAAAGGTTAGACAAGATGTTCCAAAGTAGAGGCTATCCACAAGGCTTAGTGTATGACTTAACTAATGAAATCAATATTAAGAGAAAAAGAGGAATTTACAAGCCTATCCTCGACATTGTAAATATAAACAATGGGACAAACTATGTGGCATTGACGAACAGTAACATCCAAGGAGAGTGTAGTTACATTAGTTATAGTTTCATCACACCATATAGTATTAACGCAGAAGATATAAGGAAAATCATTTATAAAAACTGGGAAATCTTGGAAAATGACCCAAATGTAAGGAAAAGACTTACAGAATATCCCAAATTAATTTTTAAAAAAGGTAGAAATATGAAAACGTTTTTTGAACAGCAGGCCAACAGAGTGATTAAGAACCCAGGGATGACAAAATGTTTCATGTGTAGTTTTTGTAAGTACATAGATGTGGGATGGACATTTAGTATTCGTAATAATAAATACAACACTAAAAGCAAATACAACTGTCAATCTAAAATTATAGTATACTTGGCTAAATGCCAACAATGTCAGGCATTGTATATAGATAAAACTATACGGACCTTCAAAGAAAGGATGTACAAACACCTATATAGTATACAACACAGCAAACTTGATAAAGCACTGGCAAGGCACACGACAGAATATCCAGGGCACAACTTTAAGTTTCGAGTTATTGACCAAATAAAAACAGACGAAAGAGGTGGACCAGACAGTCTTTTACTAGAAAGACTAGAGTTATTGTGGCAACTTACTACAAATGCATGTGCCCATCCTGGTATTAATGAGATGTCCTCCATTCTATGTATCTTAAGGTTAAAGAACTTAGACAGAGGTCACTGATATAGACTATTCCCTTTTAGTATTCGTATAATTAACCCAGGACACCGAGTTACTAACATCTAACAGTTATAGTACACAATACAATAATTTTTTACATATTTTTTCATATTTGATTATTACTAACTTTTTGGTATAAAGCTACTTAGAATTATGTAACTTACCACAACTGTAGGTGGTCAGTTACAGCAAGATGGAATTAAAAAAACTTTTTATTCTATGTAGAATTGACTTGTATTAAGGAGTGTAAATACAAGGCAGGTACACTTTGATTACTATTGATCAGTAATTTTAGTACACATTGTTGCACTTGTCATTACTTAAAGCGCACCACCTAGCATTAGACTGAAGTACAATTATGTACCATCTAAACTTCTGTTTTTAAGAAATCGGAAGGTAAACTAGTAACAGAGTGAAACAGATCAATTTGAGTTTTAATATAAAGTAACCGGTTTGTCAAAACATGTATTCGACATTTTAGATTTTGCGTTTAACAACATCCACATAGGTTTAAGTGTAAGAAAGTATGGAGGGTCACTTATTGTGTGTGAACTCGTTTAACGCAATTTAGGTTTGGCGTAATAAAGGGGTTAAGGGGGAAGGTTGTAATATGCATTGCATAAAAGGTTTTTATGGTGTTTTTATAAACATGACAGGACGGATTGATGAATGTGATGCAGAGTTTCAATTTTCATGTTGAAATTTTACAGCTTTGAATTTGAAAGTTTTATTATTTTACTTTTCAAACTGTTTTTGTGTTTTTTACGAACACTGTGTGACGTCATGAATGGTATAAATAGAAGGAAGAGGCGGAGTACAGAGTTGTTTGAAAAAGTTTTCTAATTGTTGAAAACGAAAAGCATTTGATACTTGTTGTTTAAATTAACCAATTTCTATTGGAGTTTGTATCGCTTAATTAAATAAAAAACGTTTTTACTGACCGAAGCAGTACGCTGTGGAATACATTTGTATACAGAAGACGAGAAATAAAAGAAAGACAGGTACGGATAGTACTACTCGGTCCGTTTTCCTGCAGCCACTTTCAGGTTCCAGTAAACAATGAAACAAAATGCATGCACCAGTAATGACAAAACTGCCCAATTCAGAACATTTCCATCATAAAAGTCTACTCAAACTTCTACAGTCCACCAGTATCAATACATATGCACAATCTCTGAAGAAATAAAAGTCATCTAAATAATTCCACATTAAAGAGATCTGTAACTAATGAAGAGGTTGCTGCTAGCAAACAACTTTGTATTTCATTGTTTCATCTACAAATAAAGTGCCTGTTACCCTTGAGGAATAAATTGTCTATCTTACACTAAAAAAATGATAAGCTAGCAATATTGCAAAAGGGAATGGATGGCAAACTAATAACAGGTTCATAGTTACTAGGTATCTTTGCATCCACCCCTTTTGCAACACAGTACAGTATCAGCAATGCATCTATCTACTGTGGGGGTAGAACCCACTGCCTTCTGCATCAAAAGCAAGTATACTACCTGTTGTGCTATTAACAATGCAAGCAGACTCAGCATAAGCAGCACTAAACTTTTGCTCCCCTGCAGCTCTCAGCTCCTTGTAAAATCTATTCACTCAGTTGTATCTCTGAACTTTGCAGCACAAAGAAATCTGGAAAAAAACAAAGTTTATTGTGGGGGGGACAAAAGCCCAAAAACCAGGGACATATTTTAAACATTGCTTTTATAATGTTGGAAAGTTGCTAGAATAAAATGCTGTGCTACCACCATACATTTCATTGCCAAGCCTTAAACCCAGGACCCTGTGCAAAACAGTCAGAGCAACTTACCACTATGCCAAATCAGTTGCTTTGTGAAAGAGGAAGACGGAAACTTAAATGGCTACCATTTAGTGAATTCAGTTGTCACCATAGCACAGCTGTCAACCTCTTAGCACAAATCTCCTGAACAAAGCCAATAGTGGGTGAATACAGCCCTCAAACATTCAGTGAATTCAGTTCTCACCATAGCTCTCAATCTCTTAGCAAAAAACATCCGGACAAAGCCAGTAATGGGGGAATATAGCCCCCAAACATATTCAGTAAATTCAGTTCTTACCATAGCACTCAACCTTAGCACAAAACCTGGATGAAGCCAATAATGGGGGAATACTGTCCCAAAAATAGGGACAAATTTCAAATATCCATCTTATACACTTAGAAAATTGCTAGAATAAAAGCTTTTGTGTTACCATGCACTTTCTGAAGAATATGAAGTCTGATATTCAAATGCGTGTCATTTTTAACATTTGTTAACCAGGAAAGTCTGACTTGGAACAAAAGCTAATTTTTAGCAGATGCCCAGGGAGAAACACTCCAGACAGACACATGTCTTTGTAAGATGGGAGGACACTAGAGGAAACAAAAACAGGGAGGGCATACAGACTCCACACAAAAGGTAAGGCACCCCAGCCAAGAATCAAACCAGAGAACATGTAGCTGTCAGGCAACAATGCTACCAATGCACCAATGCACTACTGGCATTGCAAGGACACAAAAATACAGAAACCACAGATTTTATGAGGAACAGAACAAGTATGAGGGAAAAATCTGCAACATTTTTACAAATGGTGTTGGGTAGGAAATTCAGGCTCTTGCCACCTGGGCCCAAGGTACAGGGTTCAAACCTTATTCTCTACCCACCACCATGTAGCACCTGAGGCATTTCACACACACTATCTGGGACAGGTCCATTCATTGCAGCACTAAATCCTTCCATAGCTTTGTTCATTGGAACACTAGAAAGCCCTGCAAGATGTCCTTCCCTGATGAGACTCCCAGCCTGCTGACGTTGGAGTCCAATCCCTTTCCAGTGACAGTCTATGCAGTTACAACTGCATAGACTTCTGGGATCTCTGCACTTGAATGCTTCTTAATCCAGACTGCTGCTGAGACAGTCTGCGCATGCTCCAGACTGGTTCAGCAGCAGTCTGGATATCGGAAATGCTGCTAGTGTGAAGGTCTGCTACTTGCAATTGTTTTTTTATTTTACTTTCAATTACTTTTTTTACAACTGGGGGGACTTCAGTCCGGCAGTCCAATAGCACGGGCCACCCCTGCATTAGGGGTGGGAGTTAGCATAATGGTTAAGGTGCTTACCTCACATACAAGAAATACAGGGTTTGATCACCAACAAGGAAAACTGCCTAGGCTGAAAACAGTCCATGAGGGCAGCAAAAACCTAGTAATTGTATATGAACCTATAAAACAATACTGTTTGGTACCTTTTAGAACTGTGCCATAGCACTTGCATTAAGTACTGATTTCTCAAGCTGTTGTACTTAGTTAGGGGTTCTAATCTCACTGCGGTCCACTTTGTGTGTGTATTCCATAGTCAGCAATACAGTCCTATGGAGTACAAATATTTTGATGCTTGTGGTTCCATGGTGTAATGGTTAGCACTCTGGACTCTGAATTCAGTGGTCTGAGTTCAGATCTCACTTTAACCTGCTGTGCTGTGATAAGTAATCCATAATGCTTCTTTGTACCCATCTGCTGCTCCTCCATGACTTCATAAATAAAACCTGGCATGTTCTTACTCTCTCAGTGTTGTGTGCTTCTGTATCTAAAACTGGGCACATTCAGAGCAGAACTGTACAATCACAGAAAAAAAAAGCTTTTATTTGATTTAATTAAATCAATGCTGTAGCTGGTGGCCAGGCCCCCAGCCTCCAGCCAGTGGGCCCTAGGCAGTTGTCGCCTAATGCTGGATCCATCTCTGGATGGACTTATGGGTCTGTAATTGTATAAGTCTGTGGAAGGTCCTCCCTTATGCAAGGGAATGACTATAGCTGCTCTCCATTTGCTTGCTACAAAACCTGTATGGAGGTGGAAACTGAACAGTGTTATTAAAGGTGGGGCTAAATTGTACTTCACGCTATTTAATATGCATCCAGAGTTATTTTCAGAACCCGTCAATATGGTATCTTTAGCTTTTGATAGCACTTTTAGGACTTTACCTTGTGTGATAGCTGGAGGAGAGACAGTTTCAGGTCTATCATGAGGGACAGAGGGTGGGGAGAGAAAGGTGAAGTTAAAGCTAAATGTATTGGCCAGTAGGTTTGCTGTATCTTCAGCCTCAGTGTAGGTAACATTGTTCACAATCAGCTCAGCACAATGCTGCATTGTGCTTTTGAGATTACGAATATAACTAAAAAAAGCCTTTTGATTGCCTTTGGCTTTGGTAGCTATTTTAGCTTCAAACTTGATTTTGGTGGATTTTATTAAGCTCCTGAGTTGTTTGTTTATTTCAGTGATGAGGACTCTATCATTCTGAGAATTAATCTTCTTACTTTTGGTCAAAATTATTACCTTTTATTATAAAGCTTGGTGATGTTATAGTCCCATCATGGGGGTTGTTTCTGGGGGTTTACTCTGCACTTGCTCCCATGGGATACAGCTGCATCTATGCAGCTGTTTACATGCTGGTATACTGGTATACTGTGGTGGTGTCTTTTTTCATGTATTCAGTGGAATTAACTGGGATTGGTGGGTATCTGAAGCTTGCCAATGTATTACTTAGATGTAGGTAGCCTGTCTTAAAGAAATTTCTAAAGGTACCTTGAATGTAAGGGGTCTCTGGTTTCAATTTTATTTCGCAGGAGACTACTTTATAGTCAGACCTAAGAAGTGATGTAGATATGCAAAGGATAATGCAACATGCTCCCCTATTAATAAGGACAAGATCTAAGAGGGAACTCTGACTAATTGTTCCAGGGCATTTGTATTGATAAAGTCCAGAAATCTCTGTGCTTGTGCTCTAGTGGTGATATAGGCTTCCCAGTCTATAGCTGGATAGTTTAGATCACCTAGGAAAATGGCATCAGGTTTAATACTGAGTGATTCTAGTTTCTGTAGATAGGAGTTGTGACTTTCTTGTGTCACAGAGGGAGTTTTATAGCTAGCTATAAATGTTTAGTTTCCTAGCATTAATCAGTAACTCCTTCATATTTTCCTTTGATTGTTTCATTATGTTGGTGGGTTTATTAGGTGGGCATTGCCTAAAAAGGCACTATGGGGGTGGACAATGTCTTACAAATAATCAAAACTCTAGTGGGGACAGATGTAGGCCATCCCTAGCAAAGCAGTATGGTCTGTAAATCATATTCCTCCAGGTTGACAAATATTGGATCCCTGTTGAATGACACCAAAAACTAAGCCAATTATTTTTTGCTCATATCATAGCATCATGCTTGGAGAGGGTAGAATGCTGCTCTATGCTAGGCTCCTATATACCGTGGACACATAGCATGAGAGCTTCATCATGTCTCATACAGGGAGGTACATCTCAAGTCACTGACACTGAGTCACACTGGTACTTGTTGTTCAAGGACTCAAGTGCATGAATGATCCTGGCAACAGACAAGCAACTTCCTGTTACTCTTTCCTTGTTCATCCTGAGGCACATCTGTATGTCTTCAGTGGAGTCACCTATAACAAGAATATTTGGTTGGGTCAATGCCTCCCTTATGAGTTCAGCATCTGTTACTTTGGTACTCCTTGTGTTATGTGAGGAGGTAGGCTTAACTTGCTGAATGTGCATTGTGCCTGTGTTGTGTTTTGGAGGTCTTTGAGTTTAGGCATGTTATTGTTTATAACCTCAGCACATGATGGATTATGTGTATTGTGATGGCCTTGTAAGCTGTGATGTGTGGTACACTGCTGACGATTTTGGTGTCTGAGTTTACTGTGTGAGATTTTTGCCTCCAAGGATATTATATATGTACAGAGCTCACACACTGTGTTATGCTGTTTGAGTAATATATGATCATCAGACAGCATTAGAGAGTTTTTACACTGTCTCAGGATACTCATTTCTGTCATGCTAGCTAGAAAAGTTGTGGGGAACTGCTGGTCCATAACACCGACAGGAATGACTATGGGAGCAGGGGTAACGATAACTGCTTTGAGTTTGGTTTATTTAGGATAATTTTTGGGTGGACTTACTACTGAGCATTTAAAGTTCAGTACAAAACAACTAGCCTGGAACTTTTCTGCCACCTGCAAGAATCAATAAACTAATTGTAATAAAAAACTCACTAATTTGATACTAAAATCAGTGCAAGCAATATCAGTACACTCAAAAACTATGATATATAAAAACTATAAAAACCTTATAAAGGCCTTAAAGATATAGCTAAAGAAGATACAGATTGTTAATATGAATTTAAAAACAGATCAAGAAATGAAAACAGTTTTCTTTCCATGCATAATAGAACTATTACAATGCAAGAGTGACTTAAAAGATACAACATAACACACTGCTGTAACATATATGTGTAAATATATTGTGCACTTGTGAATACTACAGCAGTCACTTCCCATATTCTTGTGTCTTTAAGCTATGTCGCATATCACTATTTTCTAGTCCAGCCCATTATCCCCTTTTGTCCTATACCAAGAGTAAGTTATTAAGTTGTCACATTTTCACACTTCTCCATCTCAGTTAGTTGTTACCCCTTCTGTACCCAGCCTAATAGCGCTAGGTATTTTAAGGCTGTGTAGAAACTGCCTCATACTTACTAAAAACGTATTATTCCTACCTCACAATGCTTCAATATGTGAGAGTGTAATTATTTATTGAACTTGGAGGTTGGCTTTTCACTTTAGATCACATTTAGTATGCACAATATATATATATATATATATATATATATATATATATATATATATATATATATATACATATATATATATATACACACACACACACACACACACACACACACACACACACACACACACACACACACACACACACACACACACACAAACACATAAACGCACATCCACACAGAGACATAAACACATGCAGCACAGCATACCTCCACTATATCAACTTACACTGAAAGTATTAAAAAAAAATGCCTAAGACTACTGTACTAAGAACTAAGAAACCACAGCTGTTAATCCCCACAGCAGCACACCTACATTTGCCCTGCACATCCATAGCCAATATGCATTCCTGTAAAAATCAGAAGGGCTCAGATTCCGATCTCTGGAAGCCCACTGAGACTGCATCCAAATACAGTAATGCTTTAGTAACAGATGACTATATTGTGAGGCATACAGAAACCACCATTGCCAGGCCAGATAAGAATACAGTGACATGTGTCTTTCTGGAGCCAGGATCTTGGATTTAACAAAGGCTGTTAGATTATTCCATCCTGGCAAATATAATTATGACTAAATAGTGGTCCACATGGGGTAAATGACTTTAGGCAGTCTATCCTGAGAGTCAAGCAGAAAGATATGATTGAGCTTAGTATGTATGTATGTGTCCAAGGCAGCAAAGGCTCTGGTCTTGAGTGCTATTTTACCATCACCCACAATAATGCAGAGATTCAAAGAAAAGGCCATTGCCTTTAATAATTGGCTACAGAGCTGGTATCATTCTTGGAGAGAACCCAGCATGTATCTGCTTGGGGCAAGATGTCTGGTGAGCCTTACTGACTTGCCAAGGTTGGTTTGCACCTCTCTTATCAAGGCTTTTGCATTCTGGCAAAAGCCTTTGTTGTTATCATAGTGCCTTTTAGGCAAATTCCATCGGATAGACATTACAACCTACTAAAGTCTAATTTGGAACATATTAAATTAGCTTTTATCAATGCCAGTGGTCTTAATAAAAACATACCTGAATTTAAGGCCTTCCTGCAACTTTAACGCGTTCATGTATATGTAGTTAAAGAGACATGGTTTTAAAGCAATGAAAGCATGCCCTCCATTTCTGGGTTTAGTGCCTATCGTGTCTTTAGACATACTGGCACTTGCTGGGGGAGAATCTGAATGTGAGAAGAATATCATTACCTCACAAATGATTCCTCAAGACACCAGATTTCCAAGAGGTCCAAATCACCCTAAAGAATATTCATTAGCACTTCAAAGCTAGCTATAGACACCCTCTATGTCCCATTCTGACCATGAAACTATCTTAAAATATTAGGTGAAATCCGCATTAAAACCAGTACTTTCCTTCTGTCAGGCTTAACTATCCAGCAATAAATTGGTTGGCCTACACTGCCAGTTGTCTACATGCCTGATGCTTCCTCAACATTATTAATGTTAACTACCTTGTACAGATGTTGAACCTTCCAACTTAGGGCCTGAATACTCTTGATCTTGTCCTTGTAAATATTGCCACTTCTTGCATACCTCTACATGTATCACTTTCCCTCCTAAAATTAGACCACAGATTAGTAGCCTTTTCCTTTAAAACTAGTGGTAAATCTCTGCAAATATCTTTTTGTTTGGAAACTACTTAAAAGCAAACCTTCAGCAGTTACGTCATGGCCTAAATAAATTCTAGTCTAACCCTTTGTGATGACCCACCACTGGACCAGTAATCAAGGAGCCTCAGTCCTCACCACTGGCACCTGTGCAGAACGTTCACTGGGCGAATAACATGTGCATACACAATATTTCCAGATGCAGCTCTCTGCATCAAGTGCAATTTCCCTTAAGAGCATACAGAGACCGCAGTCAGTCCAAGGCTGGTTTCTCCCTCTTTCTCCAGATCCCCAATTAGAATCCCCACTGGCACAGCTATAGAGTTGAGTCCTTTGCCAGGGTTCCAAGCCAAGTCCTTTGACACTCTCTGTTTCCAACCAGTGCTTTGTGTCTCTGCACAAGTGGCTGCCACACACACTCTTGGAGATTTGTTTTACACACACACACACACACACACACACACACACACACACACACACACACACACACACACACACACACACACATACACACATGGGAAAGGCAGGCACAGGTTTAGTAACTATGTCCCATTCTGCCCAAACTATAAGGTAGTTCCCAGTGCTACCAGAACCCCTTGCCAGCTACTTTAAGGCCCTTAACAAAGGGTGTCCAATTTTATGTGTAATAATAATAATAATACAAATGGAAGTTTGACCAAGAGCAAAGCTATTAGGGGCGGCACACACAGTGTCACCAAAGAAATATGCACATACTCTCAGAACTTAAATAGCTCTACAAAGATCAGCCACAACGAAAGGTTTAAATATATTTAATAATAAATAATAAAAGTACAAGACAATATTAAATATATATTCACAGTGACATCCGAGTTTAATTCACAGGAAACATTTAAAATAACATTGCAGGACAGGCTCAGACAAATATAGGAAAACAATATCTAAACTAAGCTTCCCTAATTCCTGACTGAATTTAAGAGAATTACACTATTCCCTAATAACTTACTTAATAGAGCAAGGCAGATGATGTGGTGAGTGGTCCTTCTTGTTGTTGTCAGGCCTAAGACAAAACACAGACTGCTCAATCTCACTGTGAAACTTCTCAAACTAATATCTAAAATATTACTTCTGAGATAGCTTGCAGAATGACATAACTTTTGGTCATCTGACTTCTAGTTCACATGCAAAACCCATATTGCTGGAAGCTGGCAGGACTTAGCACATAACTGTAAAAATACACACACAAGGACTTTTGCTCAGATGTTTGGCAAGTGCTGGAAGTCATAAAACAATTGCATACCTCCATGCTTCCAGAGTAGCAATTAGTTTACCCCAAATACAATACAGAAAGCTTCCTAGTACAGACTTTGTGCCTCTGGCTGCATTGAAACCTGTGAGATATGTTTTTAACACAAATGTCTGTACAAATCAGTTTGATGTGCACATGACATACAGTTTTAATACATTTGCAACACCAGCATATTGTATGGCATACAGTTCTAATGCATTTGTAACACAAACATTTTGTATAAATAAGTTTGATAGTCACAATGATATATAATTGTTCACAGAATTCCAGCTAGCTGTGTTGTCTGTGCTAGTAGTACTTCCATTTATAACACACTTCTCTGATGGATTCCATTGCTAAAGCCACTGCCTATGCCTCTGACTTGTACTCTGACTTATGGAGTTGTATTGATAATACAGTTCCTATCTGCACCAAGTATAATAAGAAATTAAAAAAAAACTATGATGGAATACCCATATAAATAAACTGTATAACAAGAGAAATAAATCTCTTAATGCATAAAAGAGATCTCATTCTACCTATGTTAAAAGTAAACTTGAACAAACTAGGAAAAAGCTTAAGGTGCCACTTTTGAAAGCAAAAAAGTTACTAGTGGTGTACAACAAAGTTCAGTATTGAACCATTCATATTTGATACCTATTTCTCAGATCTTTAGACCAACACTCCTGGCCCATGGATATCTGCATTTGCAGACAGCTGTCAATTGGATGTTGTTATTCGATCTTCCATTGACTCACAGTTTCTCTAACATGAGTTAGACTATGTTAACTAGTACAATGACAATGATCTAAAATTAAAAGTAAAATAAATGCAGTATACTTTATTTTGATTAACAAAGCATGTATACATCATAGCATACAGAATTGTAATTAGGTCATCTGGCAACCTATGTAGTTCTTAGCAATAGTACCTCCTTGAGGATCCCAAAAAGAGATCT
Organism: Protopterus annectens; assembly: GCF_019279795.1. Classification (NCBI taxonomy): domain Eukaryota; kingdom Metazoa; phylum Chordata; order Ceratodontiformes; family Protopteridae; genus Protopterus; species Protopterus annectens. The sequence continues at coordinate 166,704,731 of NC_056751.1, read as the reverse complement.
TTCCAAATGTGAGGAGTTAAGCTGATGACCAAAAAAAGCTATTCTTTAAAACTGGAGCAAGCTGTCTGCTTGAAATGTAACAAGAAGACTGCTACAGTTAAACCACCACCACGCACTGAGTGCTGTAGCATTCAGCCATTACTGCAAATACAGTACTGTCATTTATAAATAAATGTAGGTACTGCACTCTTGCACTATTGGCATTTGCCAGTCATGACCACTAAGACTTTGCACCTTCGGCAGCCACCCCTTATACCCCACTCTAGTTATGGCTCTGACACCTTCTAGGCTTCACACCACTCCAATCAGACTCTTATCATAAGGGATCTAAGTACTATTGTTGATAAGTCCTTATCTTTTGACAATCACATCTCCTCAGTAGTTCGGAAAGTCTTCTGTCAAGCTTATCTAATTTCCAAAGTAATCTCTTCTAGATCCAAAGAACTCTTAATTCCTCTTTTCTCATCTCCCATCAGACCCATTACTGAATACAATTGCCATTTTTGGCATGTATTTGTATAAATGTATTTCTCAACTTGAGAGACCTCAGAGAGCCCTTTCTGAACAGATCACTGACCTTAAGGGCTTCAGTCTTCTGGACGGACATTCTCTTATAGACTCCTCTATGAGGATCTGTGTCTAGCCTTTTAAGCCCTGAAAGAATCAGCACTTCTTGATCTCCTGTTGCTTCACAGAACAAATGGCTTCTCAAAAACATGGTTAAAGGAACTTAACCTTCATCAACAGATAAATAAAACATGTTGGCATGATAGATTCATACCCCACTGTACCCGCCACCTATTGACCAACCTTCCTGTAAATGTCAAGCAGGGTAACACCTTTGTCATCTTAAATTAAAACTGAGATAAGTGGACAGGCAGCTTTAAATTCCACCCCTTCTCTATCTTGTTTTGCTCTCCTTGATGCTGGAGACAACTTTGGAATATGGTTTATTGGCTAAGTGTCTAATTTTATTTATTTATTTATTTACATTTGTTGACCGGGAGTGTCCGACTGGACATAGGTCCATTTTCAGCAGAGGCCAGGGGAGAAAAGCTCCACAGTTAAAATAAACAGACAGTCTAATGGTCTGTAGGTTGACTGCTGAGAACTTACCTATGACCTTGTCTCCTCTTACTATATCATTTGAAGTGCTTTCTACCATCACATTACTAGTACCCATTAACAAACACTGGTCAATAGCAGCCATCCTAGCTCCCTGAACCTCCAGCAGATCTGTCATATGTACTGCATTTAGCCTTAAAGGGGCAGCAAAGTGCCATCCACATTTACTCTGCCAGTACTATTCATAACATCTGTATAAAATTTCACTTCAAAATGCACATTTTTACAGTAGCTGTCCCTGCCTTGCCATAATAAATGCAAAGTAGATGAGTAAAGCATCTTCATTGTCGTCCCCCACTAACCTCATCTGCCATATAGTAAGTCATAAACTCATGCCTTGACTGATAGAGCAGGAGTAAGCTTCAACTATTCACACCTTATGCCCAATCACTGTTAAAACTGTCTGCCAACTGGTAAGCTTAATTAGCCAATCTTTTGTTTAGAAACTGTACAGTTTCACATCTTGGTTTTTGCTCTGACATTCTGTACCCAGTCAGTCTTTGGGTTTAAATCTGGAACCCATTTCATTAGCTCCATCACCCAGTTTTATACAAATCTTACTAGGCCATAACCCCTTACTCCCTTATTTCAGCCAATGGGCCTCACAGTTTCTCTCTGTATCCTATTCTCTTAATGTTCCTGTTTACTCAGCAGGAACCTCACCTGTCTTTTTTAAGGCTTCCAGCTTACTCTCCTACTTTGTAATACATATTTTTATTTCTTTTATTCTTGCATCTTACTGTTGTGTCTGTACTATTAATATACTCCCCATCCCTTATTACCATTGCCACTTTCTGTATCAAGGCTAAGTTTCTGTTCTGTTTTCCCAATGGAAAGCTCACAAACAACAGGCCATTAAAAATCAGTTTGCAGAAATTTATAGCAAGAAAAATCAAACTAAATGGCACTATTCCATCAGTGTACTCACTTCAAGCTTGTTACACAATTCTAGCTCCACCAGTCCTACTTTTTTCCTTATTTTAATCATATACATTTTGTGTGTGTGTGTGTGTGTGTGTGTGTGTGTGTGTGTGTGTGTGTGTGTGTGTGTGCATGTATACAGTTTATATATATATATATATATATATATACACACACACACACACACACACATATATATATATATATATATATATATATATATATATATATATATATACATACATGCATGTGTGTGTGTGTGAGTGTGTGTGTGTGATATACTGGAGTTGGAAGACCTGATTTTCAATAAAATGATCTATTACTGGATCCAGAGATAGGTGGAAGATGAGACGAAGATGGAGCCATAGTAATAATTCTTGTATGAAATAAGATCTGAAGCTGGCGGCAGCAGAGATGCTTGTCACTGCAGAGGGATTACAGAGGGACACTTTGGGGGCCTGGTTCACAGGAGCTATAAACACAGGAACCAGATACCCAAGCAAGACCCTGTCTAAGAGAGGAATACTGGTGATAGCCTGATACCCAAGGCAGGACCTGTCTAAGACAGCTATACAGATGGGTGCCAGATAGCCAGGCAAGGGCCTGTCCAAGTCACGAGAGACAAGGAGGCCTGAATGACAATATCAAGAATTAAGATAACGTCTTTTGGCTTTTCCTGGTTAGGGGTCGCCACACCAGATCACCAGTCTGCTTATGATTGGCAGTAGATTTTGTGGTGTTGAGTTGCCAACCCTGGCACCCAACCTTCAGAGAAGGCATATGCACACTCACACTCACGCTCCTACCTGCATGTCTTTTTAAAGTTTAGTCGATCACAGGGAGGACATGCAGACTCCACACAGAAGGCACTCCAGCTGAGAATCGAACCGGAAAGCCTCTTGCTGTGAGGCGACAATCCTAACTGCTGCACCACCGTGGCTGACATCACCACTGTGACTGATATAACATCAAAAATAAGATAAGGAACTGAAAACAATCGTGAGTCATTGAACTCTAATGAGCTATTTAAGTTCTGCTATTAATTTATGAGAATTTTTGTTTATCTGAGAATGTTTCAGAGACTTATTAAACTTGTGCATGCATATCACAGTTTTCTTTGGGTCTACTACAAGCACCCAGGCCTCTTAGCCTGGGACTGGGGCATCTTTTATCTTATACAGTCATCCACTTATGTTCGAACTTGACTACATGTTTGGGCATCATGCTGCGGGCATGCAGAAAGAGTAGGCTGCTGCATCTCTCCTGAGCCCAGCAGCCGGGCATGAGTAAGGTAAGTCTGGCAGTCTTGGGGAGGGGGATGGAAGGGGGTGTTATTGCACATTGTATCACTTGCTAAATCTGAATTGACTTGCCTGGCCAGTATAGTGCATCACATACAGTTCTTTGCATTACATAGCTCCTAAAACTATCTTGCATTTTTTTCCATTTCTTTCCTTACTTGATTAAGAATATTATTTTATCTTCCTTAAACATCAGAGTTTGTATATAAATTGTTTAATCTCTAAAGGAAAACTGTTTTGTACTACAACATAATTAATGTTATCACAGAGACTCTCTCTCTCTCTCTCTCTCTCTCTCTCTCCTTTTAGCTGGCCCCATTGCTGGGGGATGCCACAGACAGGAATCCTCACCTTCCAGATTCATTCCTTAAGGGGAGGGGAAAAGGTGAAGGAAAACAGGGACCCCACGCTTACCCCTGTTGTTTCTTCATTGTGTTGATAACTTAAGCAGGCATGTAGCAGCTGCTATATTCAGCTACTTCAATAATTAGTTTGCCAGTCTCAGTTTTATTGACAACTGTCTTAACACTGTCAGGCTGAAAGTTCGAAGTGTTTTGTATCAGTAACTGGTCACTTGTGGCTTGTCGTTTTCTAGGGCTGTGCATTCAGTTATGAGATCCACTGAAGGTTGTTAATGTTGACAGCAACATAATGTGTGAGCTGCAGGCAACTAGGAAGAGCACATCAGTATGCCAAAGTAACTTTGGAGACACAAACACTCCCATAGCCGAATATATCACCTGCTTCCTGTATCATTTTTTTCTCTTATTTAACTTTTCTCATCAGCCAAGGTCAGCTTCCTCAATGCACGTGCTTACACTGAATGTCTCCTCTGATGAGAGAACTATGGTCTCTGCAGACAAACACCTTTAATGTTCTTTGCAATGATGTGTTAATGTATTTATGCCTGCCTTATTCATGCTTTAACAGTAGTTCCTGCATTTCCCCATTACATTCTATCCTCTTGGTCAACCTCCCCTTCCTCTCAACTCACACAGCTCTGTATGAAACTCTGTTTTTTTGTATTCTGTGTCTATTCCCTTTCAACCAGCCCCAGGTGTACAGACATCTGCCCTGGATGGTGTGCTCTGGTAGCAGACTTTTTTCAGCATTTTCAATAGAGCAATTGGTTTATATGACTTTGTATGATGTAAGAACTCTGGTTTACTGTTTCCCTGCTATATGCTATACAAATTGCTTGACGTTTACCTTTTACTTGCTTCATTTGTTTATTTGTCTCAGTGGTACTTTCTTCCTGCAACTTTAACGCGTTCATGTATATGTAGTTAAAGAGACATGGTTTCAAAGCAATGAAAGCATGCCCTCCATTTCTGGGTTTAGTGCCTATCATGTCTTTAGACATACTGGCACTTGCTGGGGGAGAAGTTGATTGTGAGAAGAATATCATTACCTCACAAATGATTCCTCAGGGCACCAAATCTCCAAGAGGTCCCAATCACCCTAAAGAATATTCATTAACACGTCATAGCTAGCTATAGACACCCTCTATGTCCCATTCTGACCATGAAACTATCTTAAAATCTTAGGTGAAATCCGCATTAAAACCAGTACTTTCATTTTGCCAGGCTTAACTATCCAGCAATAAATTGGTTGGCCTACAATGCCAGTTGTCTACATGCCTGATGCTTCCTCAACATTATTAATGTTAACTACCTTGTACAGATGTTGAACCTTCCAACTTAGGGCCTGAATACTCTTGATCTTGTCCTTGTAAATATTGCCACTTCTTGCATACCTCTACATGTATCACTTTCCCTCCTAAAATTAGACCACGGATTAGTGGTCTTTTCCTTTAAAACTAGTGGTAAATCTCTGCAAATATCTTTTTGTTTGGAAACTACTTAAAAGCAAACCTTCAACAGTTACTTCATGGCCTAAATAAATTCCGGTCTAACCCTTTGTGATGACCTACCACTGGACCAGTAATCAAGGAGCCTCAGTCCTCACCACTGGCACCTGTGCAGAACGTTCACTGGATGGATAACATGTACATACACAGTATTTCCAGATGCAGCTCTCTGCATCAAGTGCAATTTCCCTTAAGACCATACAGAGACCACAGTCAGTCCAGGGCTGGTTTCTCCCTCTTTCTCCAGATCCCCAATTAGAATCCCCACTGGCACAACTATGGAGTTGAGTCCTTAGCCAGGGTTCCAAGCCAAGTCCTTTGACACTCTCTGTTTCCAACCAGTGCTTTGTGTCCCTGCCCACGTGGCTGCCACACACACTCTTGGAGATTTCTTTTACACACACACACACACACACACACACACACACACACACACACACACACACACACACACACACACACACACACACACCTGGGAAAGGCTGGCACAGGTTTAGTAGCTATGTCCCGTTCTGCCCAAACTATAAGGTAGTTACCAGTGCTACCAGAATCCCTTGCCAGCTACTTTAAGGCCCTTAACAAAGGGTGTCCAATTTTACTGTGTAATATTAATAATAATAATACAAATGGTAGTTTGACCAAGAGCAAGGCTATTAGGGGCGGCACACACAGTGTCACCAAAGAAATATGCTCGTACTCTCAGAACTTAAATAGCTCTACAAAGATCAGCCACAATGAAATGTTTAAATATATTTAATAATAAATAATAAAAGAACAAGATAATATTAAATATATATTCACAGTGACATCAGAGTTTAATTCACAGGAAACATTTAAAATAACATTGCAGGACAGGCTCTCTGTATCCTATTCTCTTAATGCTCCTGCTTACTCAGCAGGAACCCCACCTGTCTTTTTAAGGCTTCCAGCTTACTCTCCTACTTTGTAATACATATTTTTATTTCTTTTATTCTTGCATCTTACTGTTGTGTCTGTACTATTAATCTACTCCCCATCCCTTATTACCATTGCCACTTTCTGTATCAAGGCCAAGTTTCTATTCTGTTTTCCCAATGGAAAGCCCACAAACAACAGGCCATTAAAAAATCAATTTGCAGAAATTTATAGCAAGAAAAATCAAACTAAATGGCACTATTCCATCAGTGTACAACTAGGAGAGGCAAGGAGGCCTGAATGACAATATCAAGAATTAAGATAACGTCTTTTGGCTTTTCCTGGTTAGTGGTCGCCACACCAGATCACCAGTCCGCTTATGATTGGCAGTAGATTTTGTGGTGTCAAGTTGCCAGCCCGGCACCCAACCTTCAGAGAAGGCACATGCACACTCACACTCACATTCCCCCATTACATTCTATCCTCTTGGCCAACCTCCCCTTCCTCTCAACTCACACAGCTCTGCATGAAACTCTGTTTTTTTGTATTCTGTGTCTATTCCCTTTCAACCAGCCCCAGGTGCACAGATGTCTGCCCTGGATGGTGAGCTTTGGTAGCAGTCTTTTTTTCAGCATTTTCAATAGAGCAATTGGTTTATATCACTTTGTATGATGTAAGAACTTTGGTTTACTGTTTCCCTGCTATTTGTTGTTTGTCTTTTGGCTTTTCCCGGTAAGGGGTCGCCACAGCGGAACTCCGGTCCACTAATGATTGGCAGTAGGTTTTTACGAAACGCCGAGGTGCCAGCTCGATGCTCAACCTTCAATGAAGGCACACCCATTTATGCACGCATGTCTTTCGAACGAGACCCAACCGCGGGGAGGATATGCAGACTCCACACAGAAGGCACTCCCAAGCCCAGCCGAGAATCGAACGGGAGAACCTCTTGCTGTGAGGTAACAACGCTACCGCCGTACCACCACGGCATACTGTTTCCCTGCTATATACTATACAAATTGCTTGAAGTTTAACTTTTACTTGCTTCATTTGTTTATTTGTCTCAGTGGTATTTTCTTATGCATTCTGTAGAACAGTGAATGCACAATTTTTACATGCTTTCCAAATTGCACTGTTCAGTTTTTCATGCTGAATTGCCTGAATGTTTCATTTTACTGATACAATCTTTGCTTAATTTGAATAACCTGTCTTTTCTGCATTGTTTTCTCTACCCTCTCTCTTTCTAAGTACCTTCATCTCTTCTTTCCCATTGCCTATCTATTTCCTCTCTATTTTGTACCTCCTAAACCCCACTTGCAGATTGTTAATGTGATTTATTTTCTTCATCTGCAAACTTTGCTTCAGAATACCAGTGATAGAAGTCCCCACCTAGCTTCCGGCCTTAAGTAGGTAAAAGAGAAAAAGGTGAAGGAATATGGGTAACCCACACTTAGCTCTGTCATCATTTTTATGCCATTGATAACTTAAGCAGGCAAGTAGCAGCTGCTGTATTCAACTAGACTGATACATAGTTCTTCAGTTATTTTATTGGCAAATATCTTACTTAGGCTTAAAGGTCAGTTTGCTTTGCATTAGTAGCTGGTCCCTTGTTGCATTGGCAGCTGGTCCCTTGTTGCTTATCCTTTCTTGGGGCTGTGTGCTCAGTTGTGATCTGCGCAGAAGATTTCTAATGTTGATTGCAATTTAATATAGTAGATGTATACAAATAGGAATAGCACATCACTTTGCAAAGTAGCTTTGGAGACATTAACACTCCTGTTGCTAAATAGTCCACCTGTTTCCCTCTCCAGGTTTACTTCTTTGCTTATCGTTTCTCATCAGCTAAGGTCAGCTTTCTCAGTACACATGCTTGCATTGAATAACTCCAAAGGCCGCAAAAGTACCTCACAAAGAGGATCCTAGGCCTTAAACAATTGTCCTATATGGACAGACAAAAAATCCAACTATTCTCTGTCTCATATCACCTACATAGAGGCGATCTCTGCTTGACTTACAAAGGCATGTCTGACCCAGCTCTGTTAGAAATGCTACATCTAAAGAAATCCCAATCCCTCCACATCACATGCTCCAGAGACCTCAATCTCATTACCACAATCAACAGAACATGCTGAAGGGACAGGTTCATAACCCAGAGATTGCCCATGCTATGGAATAGACTTCCCATACATGTCAAGCAGAGCACCTCACTGGCCCTCTTCAAGAGGAATCTTGATGAGTGGATGAGAAATAGAAAATTCACCCCGGGGATCACTCCAGTGGCTCTACTTGACAGAGGCACTGGGAACTAAGGTCGGGTGGCACGATGTCAGGGTAATCCTATGGGCTATGCTTGTAAAGTCTCCAGGGTCATTAGCCTAGTACACACCTATGAACCTATGAACATGTGAGTTAAGGCCTGCATTTCTTCCTTTCCACCTGCAATTCCTCAGCCACCCCCCCCCCCCAGGGTTTCCTCACATTTCCACTCATGCCCAACTCAATTTTCCCTGTCCCCTAAACACCTACAGCCTCAAAAAAAGAAAAAAAAAAACACTTGTTCTGGCCACACCATACTTACCTGTTTTAGCCTTCTTTCTAAGTAAAGCGGCTTCAACCTCAGCTATCTAGGTCTCCATTTGCTGACATCTCTTATTTTCCATCTGAGCATCATTTATTTCAAATTACCTCCCAGTCCACAAGACCAAATCTCAAATCCCCAAGCACTTCACCCTTGATCTTATTATATAACCATCTCTATGTCCAAAAATGTTAGTTTAAAATTCTTAGTTTGGAACTAGTTATATCAATTCTTGTCTTATTTATGCTTCAATATATTTACTAGATTTCTTCTATGTTAGTTGTGTTTCTCATAATTATTAAGTCATTCCTGTGAATGTTATTCACTCAGGCTTTCTGTGCAAGTTGGCCATTGCTGATCAGTGTACTACCAAACAATATATAAGTAAAAGACAAATAACTACATTGCCTATGTTATAAATCATCAACTTACTACCATTATTTGCCTCTTTAAATCTTACATTGTTTCAGAAAGTAATTTGTCTCAACCCACATAACTTAGGCAGGACATGTTATTTTCTGTAGTCCTTAGTGTGAACCATCCACAGTTTTACATTTTGTGACTGTGCCTTGGGTTTAGTAAGTGCCCATTATTAACAGCTAAAGTAAAAGCAAAGAGTCAGTTTTTGAATAAAGTTTTATGATACCAACAGGGCTTAGTTATTTTCCATTGCTATATACACTAAACGACTATAGAAATGAAGGGGTATTTACTCTCATTTTTGTTCAACAAGGCATTGCTTTTATAAATGAACTTGCAGATAACATATGGACAGTCTGAAAAAAACTTAAATACTGCAAGCCATACTGTCATAACTTTAAAATGATAACTGTCAGTAATAAACAAATAGCTGAGTTGCTACACCAAACCATCAAGTTTGACACTTTAGGAAGTACAGGTAAACTTTTTATATTTTCAGTAGAGGGGAAGGTAGGTTGGAATAGACGTGGATAGGAAAGACAGTATAGAGATGGCAGCAGGGGCAGACAAACAAACACAAAAAAAGACAAAGACCAACAAGGGAGAAGTTGACAGAAATGGGGAGAGAATCTCAATGGATAGACACAGACATCTGGTGGTGGGAAGGATCGGACTACAAATTGGAGAGGGAATTAACACATAAGGAAAGGGACCATGAAGATGGAGGATAGGGTATGATGACAGCAGAATGTCATGATGCACAGTGCCACACCCAACCTGATATCAGTGCCCTCCATGACTGCTCTCATGACTGTTTCCAGCCACTGCTGGTCTGTTGACCAGCTCCAGGCAGCTGTGTGATGCTGCTAGTTACATGATGATGCACCCTAAGCTCCTAATACAGATGTTCTGCTACTGGTCCAACAAGAGCATTACCAAGCCTTCCACCTTATACCAAGTGACGTACTGGGTCCCCCTCAGAGATACTCCTGATAGGATGCTTACACCACCACCAGAGGCAGACCACCAGACAGCATGAGGAAGCCTTCCAGGTTGCCCCATGCTGGATGATCTACATCATACTACAGAGAAGTAGCCTATAGACTATTAGAGACCTGATAGGCTTTGGAAAAGCAGGTACATGATGTTGTACCCCCTGCCACACCATGTCCACTGCCATGACCAACATTGCATAAAATATGAACATAAGTGGAAAGAGACAAAATGACAAAGGACAAATAGAAAAAGGCAGAAATAAAGAAAGAAACATGAAATCAAAAGCTGTTATCAGTAATAAGTGCTACAATGGATGGCAATACAGTCCCTACAGGAGTCAAATTCTGTTAATTATGTAATGGCAAATCAAAAACAATATATAGGATTGACACACATTTACTACAGTAGTAGGTGTACCACAAGGGTAAAGATTAAATGCCACCTAATCAGTCTCCTGAATGTAGGGCATTTATCCAGTCTTTTGGCTTTTCCTGGTTAGGGATCGCCACAGAGGATCACTGGACCACTATTGATTGGCAGTGGCTTTTACAGTGTCAAGTTGCCAGCCCAATGTCCACCTTTCACAGAAGGCACACACACACACTTTTGCACCTACCTGCATGCCTTTAAAGTTCACTTGACCATAGGGAGGATATGTAGACTCTGCACAGTAGGAGCTCCAACCGTGAATTGAATTGGAGAACCTCTTGCTGTAAGGCAACAATGCTAACCACTACACTGCCGCATTTGACCAGACCAGGAGTTTTAAACAGTGTAATCACAATGGGCAGTGCAGCTGGGCTTATGAACCCTCAAGCACATAGTGCTCAGGCCAGAGGAAGTTACCAGTGGGTAGCAGATATGGCCTACCAAATGATGCCTTGCATGGCATTGTGGAGACCATACCACATATACAGCACCAAAGAATTCACTGAATTCCAAAAATAGATATCCATGGAACACTGAAACCTAGAAGTAATGATGTATATTGACATATGGCAGCCACCATGAAGTGTTACTAGACAGCCTGTCAGATACATGCCCATGGTAAGCCTGGATTAAGTGGCACAGAAAGGTGTGATAGAATGGCCATTGTAAGAGTTAGGTATGGTGGACTGACCAGGACACCATATATTAATGGCAAGGTGAAAAGATATGGGTGGGGCACTGACTGATGCTAGCCAATGAGGCCCAAAGTAGATGATGATGCCAAAGGAATGATAGTGGTATACCCACTGTCAGCTCAGTCTACATCACTACGCCACTGTTGGAAATCCTTACAGTAGGACAGACAGCTGTTAAAAGGTATGTTACACATAAAAGCAAAGCAAAGCTGTAAGCAATGGTTTAGTAGTTAGCAGTACTGAAAACATGAACAACAAAGCAGGTGTCTAACAGATATGCAGGTATGAAATCAGCACCATAATCATATCCAGCTACCTGGACAGTCATGGTTGAGTCCAGTGGCAATTCAGCTGTTTTTTCTCTGTCTCTCTCTCTCTCTCTGTCTGCTCACCCTCTCTATAACCTCCTCTTCCCATTAGCTAAGAAGATCATATTGATACCTCTTTAGATTGCTGTAAGAATGCTGGCACTGATCAAAAGAGAGGGCAATGCCCATGGCATCATTCACCACCTAGCATGGCAGTGACAGGCATCCACCTTGTAGTGGGGGCCCTAATAGGAATCTCCAAACAAGCACTCCAAGTGGTGTCAACACAGGAGGCAGAGAAACATTTTAGTCTCTGTCCTGCATCATGCAGGATCCCTTCCATACTCAGCCCCTTCAGAAGCCATGACCACTATGCAGACTGCTATCAGGAGGAAAATGGTAGCAGATTCACATTGTTAAATGTTGTGGGAACAACATGGCATGCATTAATGGGCAGCATGTCAGTGTGACATAGCCCAATGCCACATAATCATGTGTCAACAACACTGATCTCAGGGGAGGGGGGGTCTTGCTGGACACAAAGCATCAACCTTCATGTCCACACTGTTGACACAACACCCCCTAGGGGTCACAATGTGGAATAAGAAGCCGGACAACAGTGGAAGTCAAGGACCTGCCTCTGCATGAACAGGCCATTTTGTACTCTTCAATGGATGTGCATGGGTAGGCACAACCCTCACTGTACAGGCTAAGGCAGGTAGACATTGTGTTAAATGTGTGATTTTGAGACATTTACCTTACCTCATTTAATCCTGAACAGCAGGAGGCTAATTAACACCTTTGATTCCTAAGATCTTCTACGCCAGAAAGATTCCTGCTTCTTGAGATCTTTTCTTTAAAATCCTGTACTGAAAACATACTTCATTAGATTTATATGTGATAAATGGTGTGAGTTACAAAAAATGTAAAATATGATAACTCTTTGGTAAACAGTGTGCTATACATTGCGGTTAGTATCAAGCATATGTCTGTAGATGCTGATTTTATACTGCATATTTATTAAAGAAACTGTATTTTGTTTGCCAAAAACTTGTATCATTATGGTCAGTTATATCTCTGTATGTATGCAAGATAGATCCAAGAATCTGTGACAGAATGGTTCACCTGTTCAAGAGCTTTCCAATAATGTATGACAAGAAGAGACAGAATAATGCTGTTTTGAGATATTACTAAATCTATGTGAATTATGCATATAATAATTTCACAATATTTCAAAACACTATTAATCTACAGAACAATTTGCATTAGATGACAAGTATCAGTGGTAACATTGTAAGCCTTAATGCTTTGTATAAGATGACAATATTTGTTTGTCTGTAGGTCACACAGCTTTTATGAAATTAATGCAGTTATGAAAATACAGGAAGTAGTCATAACTGCTTTACAAAAACAACATTTATATCTTAGATTGTCTTTACATTACCTATCCTGTTTTAATGTCATTTTTTACTAAAACCCACTGCTTGAATACATCACTCCCAGCATGAACAGTATCACACCCTATGCTTGCATTATTACTGCAAATATAGAAATGTCTTTTTCATACATTTTTATAAACACCACTTAATAACACCAGCTTTAGACATCCCATGATGACAATTTCACTATTATAAAAAAAAACAAAAAAAACAAACCCAATTGCAGCAACCAAACGAAACTGTAAAACTGTAAAATTCCCCAAAGCAGGCAGAAGACAGCTCGATATGCAGCTAAATCCAAAAATTGATGAACCAGCAAGTAATTGTACCAAAAAACTTTATTGCAGAGAAAGAAAGTTAGCGCTTTCATGGTAATACCATACCGCTTCTTCAGACAAACATGAATGGGGACAGAATAACTTATATGCAAATGACATCATCTCAAACAGCTTAACAGCCAATAGAACAAACATTCATGCAGCCACATCCTCAGCTTAAAGGCGTATAAAGTAGATAATATTTACTAGCATAAAATCTGATAAAAAATAAAAAACAATAATAAAAACATCAGCACAAATAAATAAAACATGAAAGATATTCATAAATATGTAAACAAACAACAATAAATACCCTACAGCCGTTTATTCCTTAATACAGGCTTAATGGGGACATGATCCTTCAACTCCATAACTAGGTGTGCCCCCAACCTCAAGATCCACTCTAACTCAACCACCTCAATAAGAGTCACTATATCACCACCTCGCAGACCTGGGAAGATCACACATAATACCTGGAAGACAAAGTTATGTTCAAGGCCAAAAGACAAAACATGTTTCGCTAAGGCACTAAAATCATATTGCTTCTTCATGCAATACACATGGTCCCTAATTCTTTCTTTTAAGCTCTTGTTCATCTTACCAACGTAGAATTTATAACAGCACTGACAATGTGCTAAATAAACCACATTCCTGGTGGAGCAATCAGCAGATACCTTCAACTTCCACAAGTAGCCCATGACAGGGTGCCTAAAGAATCTAGACTCATCTATAAACTGACAAAAATTGCATTCATGACATTTAGATGTACCCATCAAAACTTGGGATCCAGACATAACATGTCTAGGAAAACATAACTGTTGCCTTAAATTACTGTGGTTCTTATATACAAATCTGGGGCCATCTGCTAATATATCGGAACATCTGCTGTCAGTCTGTAAAATATGCCAGTTCCTAGTAACTATATCTTTCACCATATTAACACCATGGGAGAATTTCAAAACAATAGGAGGACAACAATACCTATGAGGTGATCTGATTGATTGCCTATACAGAACAGAGAAATACGGACATGCTCTACTCTCACGCTCGTTGGTTATTCTGGCACAAGCTTGATCAACTTCAACTTGGGTGTAACCCCTGACGGCAAACTCTTTCTTCAAATTAGACAAACTTCCTTCAAAGTCAGAGGTAGTACATGACAACCTTGAGACCCTGAAGACTTGACCTCTCACAATGTTCCCAAATATATGTTGCGGATGCATACTCCGCCTATGGAGATATGACGGTATATAACAGTCCTTCCTATGCATCCTGGTCAGCATTTTGCCGTTCTCCAGCCAGATGTTCACATCCAAGAAATCAACAGTGACTTGGGAACAAGTGAGGGTAAATTTCAAAAAATTACTACTATTGTTTAAAGAATGTATTGGGACAACATAGAGGTCATATTGCCATATATAGACATTTTGTTGATGACATGTTTATTGATTGGAAAGGCAACAAGCAAGAGCTTGACTTGTTTTTTCATTCTTTAAACAATAGTAGTAATTTTTTGAAATTTACCCTCACTTGTTCCCAAGTCACTGTTGATTTCTTGGATGTGAATATCCGGCTGGAGAATGGCAAAATGCTGACCAGGATGCATAGAAAGGACTGTTATAGACTGTCATATCTCCATAGGCAGAGTATGCATCCGCAACATATATTTGGGAACATTGCGAGAGGTCAAGCCTTCAGGGTCTCGAGGTTGTCATGTACTACCTCTGACTTTGAAGGAAGTTTGTCAGATTTGAAGAAAGTTTGCCATCAGGGGTTACACCCAAGTTGAAGTTGATCAAGCTTGTGCCAGAAAAAACAATGAGCGTGAGAGTAGAGCATGCCCATATTTCTCTGCTCTGTATAGGCAATCAATCAGATCACCTTGTAGGTATTGTTGCCCTCCTATTGTTTTAAAATACTCCCACGGTGATAATATGGTGAAAGATATAATTACCAGAAACTGGCATATTTTACAGACTGACAGCAGATGTTCCGATATATTAGCAGATGGCCCCAGATTTGTATATAAAAACCACAGTAATTTAAGGCAACAGTTATGTTTTCCTAGCCATGTTATGTCTGGATCCCAAGTTTTGATGGGTACATCTAAATGTCATAAATGCAATTTTTGTCAGTTTATAGATGAGTCTAGATTCTTTAGGCACCCTGTCACGGGCTACTTGTGGAAGTTGAGGGCATCTGCTGATTGCTCCACCAGGAATGTGGTTTATTTAGCACATTGTCAGTACTGTCATAAATTCTATGTTGGTAAGATGAACAGGAGCTTAAAAGAAAGAATTATGGACCATGTGTATTGCATGAAGAAGCAATATGATTTTAGTGCCTTAGCGAAACATGTTTTGTCTACTAGCCCTGAACATAACTTTGTCTTCTAGGTATTATGTGTGATCAGCCCAGGTCTGTGAGGTGGTGATATAGTGACTCGTACTGAGGTGGTCGAATTAGAGTGGATCTTGAGGTTGGGGGCACACCTAGTTATGGGGTTGAAGGATCATGTTCCCATTAAGCCTGTATTAAGGAATAAATGGCTGTAGGGTGTTTATTGTTCTTTGTTTACATATTTATGAATATCTTTCATGTTTTATTTATTTGTGCTAATGTTTTTATTATTTTTTATTTTTTATCAGATTTTATGCTAGTAAACATTATCTACTTTATACGCCTTTAAGCTGAGAATGTGGCTGCATGAATGTTTGTTCTATTGGCTGTTAAGCTGTTTGAGATGATGTAATTTGCATGTAAGTTATTCTGTCCCCATTCATGTTTGTCTGAAGAAGTGGTATGGTATTACCGTGAAAGTGCTAACTTTCTTTCTCTGCAATAAAGTTTTTTGGTACGATTACTTGCTGGTTCATCAAGTTTTTGGATTTAGCTGCATATCGAGCTAATTTCACTATTATGATTAGCAAATCACGTCTTATTGTAGTTGTCTTAGTTTTATGTATATACCTTTACCAGGGCTTCAGAAATTAGACTTTGAAATCACTGATAAGTATACACGTTGTTGGAGTACAGGAAAGGCTCCTGTAAAAACTGAGTATGCTCTTAACAGATACACAGAAACTGCTTTCTTGATGCCTGAATTTTCATATGGAAACAATGAGATAAACTGCCTCAATAACATAATTATTGCACTATGAGCCCTGAAATAGTATGATATATTATGCTTGTTGTACTCTCTAATTTTCTCTGGAATAATGAGTGGTCTCAAAGGAGATATTTATGCTGGCCTACAAATGGAAGATCTTTTCTACATCTACTAACATAGGGATACATGGGCCAGTGGTGGGAAATAGTGACTGGATAACTCTTAAGAATCTTTTAATATTGGTGGTTGCTCCACATTTACCTGGTGAAA
Source organism: Protopterus annectens (assembly GCF_019279795.1). Lineage (NCBI taxonomy): Eukaryota > Metazoa > Chordata > Ceratodontiformes > Protopteridae > Protopterus > Protopterus annectens. The sequence goes on along the minus strand of NC_056751.1, from coordinate 166,688,062 downwards.
GGAAGGTGATTAGCATAGTGAGGGTTGTCATGGACCTTGGAATTAAATAAGCACTTTGGTCTACAGATTACAGAACTGTGAAAGAGCTGCTGATGTACAGATATACAGGTCACTGGCAGATGGAGAGATCAAATGAATAACTGGAAGACAGTTTTATTTTTGAGGGGGTTGCTCCTCACCAACCTGCTTACAGGGAGAAAGGGAGCACAGGGTGGGATGCAATGATGAGTGAGAGAAGACAGGGATAGGAATTAGACCACCAAATGTATCATTGTGGGGGTGTATGAGACAGAGTGTGTCCCTTGGTAGGTGGTTCAGACACGGAGGATTTTGTTGTAATGCATAATGCCTGAATTCATGAAAAGTATATAGTACACAATGCTTGGGGTGGAGAACAGAAGGTGTTCTGGATAGCCAATAAAGGGTAGACAGTGAATATTTGGAGCACATGATGGCTGTGCTTTGTTGAGCTAAGGTAAGTATAGGCGGATGACAGCGTACAGGTCATAACACAGTCTGTTCCCATGCTTCCCTGCTGAGCTGCTATATGAAACCATCCAATAATCTTGCAATATCTGTAGGTGTGGCTCCATATAGTTTTACAGCTCTCACATGGATGCATGACCAATACAGATGGTGCTGCACACATTTTTGTACCCACTTGTTGACCATAGGTGTATGTCTATCTTTACAGCTAGATACATGGTGCTTTATGAGTGGAAGCACCTCAGAAAATCTTCTCAGATAGAGACAAATGTGCTCCTGCATGGATGATGTCTACTGACCACAATTAAAAGTGACCGCATCTTCCAAGAATGTATGTGTGGTGTGAGCTGGTGGTGGATGTAAATGCAGTGGGTGGTCAGAAAAGGCCAATCCAGTAGCTCCATCATAGGCTCAGTGAAATGATCCTGCATGCTCACAACAAGGCCCATGCCACTGCATGGGAGTAGATGTGCCACAGGTGGGGGGGATCAGCCACTCAGAGACCACACTGAACACCAAGGAAGAGTTCCTGTTGTCACTGTCTGAGGAAAGTGAAAGAACACTAAAACCTGTTAGTGTCTTGGATGTAGGAGCTGAAGTGAATGCACCATCCTATGTCTCTATTAGGAGTGCATCAGACTGGTATTTCCTCATGCCATTAACATATTTTAGTGGCACTCTAGTACCATGAACTCAGGGATGCTCAACACCAACATATCTCCTGTAAAAGCACATCTAGGATGCAGGCACAAAGGCATACTTTACAAGGTACATTTGCTTATATTGTTTGCATAACTGTTATCAGTACCACTGTTGTATCACTGGGAAATGGGATTGTAATATTATAGCATTTATGAACATGAGTGCTTTATCTGTCAGCTTTCACATGTACTACAATGATGCGGTTCTCTGCTATAGATTCAGGCATGTCTGATATCAGTGCTGCATTGGTCATTGATGATTATGGAGACCTTACATTTGTACAGTCTGAGGGTATAGTGAAACTATTGAGAGCAGTGACTGTGAAGGGTACATTACCACCCATGTCCAGTGACACAGCTTAGTTACCTGTGAAATCTACCCCCACCTTCCACTTTTTTGTTATAAACTACTTTTATTTTCATTTTTTCTTATTATATTTGTTATTCTGCAAACCACATTTTCAAGATAAACACATTCCTTCTTGGCGATTGGCACATAAAATTGCTGTCAGAAGATTTTTGGTTTGATTTTTTAATTTTGACTCAGTCCAACACCAAAGTTTTTTTTCCATTTTACGGTATGAACCATTTTACCATTTTACTTATTTCAGTTAAAGATCAATCAGTGTTCCTTAAACCCGGGTGTCCTGCCAGGGATAATTCCCATATGTTTTCCTATCTTTCCTAGTACTTTTACCCTTGAGTGCATTAATCTCTTGGCCTTGCAGGCTTTGCATCAGCTTTCCCACTTCTTCTATTGTATATTTTTCCTGTTTCTTCCACTTTCTTATGATAGCTTTTTGGATACTATCCACACCAGTGATATTAGATCTTCTTTTTACTTGTCTTGTGTTCTATCCTTCATATAGTTTAGGAGGTAATCCCTCTTGTTTATCTGTATTTGTATGCCCAGAATTTTGTTAATTGTCTATTGCAAGCCTGTCATGAATTTCTTAAGCTTGTCAGAAGCCCAAAATATACGAGTCAAATTTTATTCAACCTCTTTATGGCATCTCCATCTTCTGTTATCCACCTCATGAACATTTTTCTAATTTACTCATAGAGTATAAAAATATTTGTGAAGACATTACCGGGAAAATACTGATACTGCTCAGATAATTAAAGTGTTTGTCTTCACGTGTCATGAGCCAGTTTGCTTTTAAGATCTGCTAACTCCCCGACTGCCCGGAAAGATGCTCTTTATGTTTTACTACTAAGAAACAACTGATACTGCTAGGATAATTAAAGTGCTTGCACATTTAATTATTATTTGAAATTCGATTACTTGTCATCTATATTTGGTGTTGCACATCACTGGGACGCTAGTGTTCCCCCATGCCTCCCTAGTGTTTTCTCACCTTCTTGTCTAACTGCAGTGATTTGTTAATGGTCACGCTTTCACTATTTTTTCATTTTGTTCTCGGCCCACTCCATTGCCCTACAACTGCTGTTTATCTGATATTGCTTTCAGCAGTTATCTTACTCTTATGCAGTTACCAACTTTTGTCAATAATTAGTAACAACAGTTCTTAGTTTTGCATCTGATTCTGGTGTTCCTGATGTAATGTGCGTGTTATAACCTACAGCATACTACTTAGTTTTATCTGTGAATTTGTAGGGATAAATGGAAAGGCTTTTTATCTGATGTAAGGTTTTATACCTACTTGATTTTGCTTCGTTGCTGATTGTTTTTGGACACTGCTTTGAATGAACATTGGGTTCAGGTCCAAGATTTATACTCTAGTCTTACTGGCCACACCCTCTTACAAGGCCCACACTTCCTGTCTAAATCCTCCAATCCAATTTCTCATCTCTTATTATAGACACTACTATATTTAACAACTCATTCCCTTTCTGTCTTAATCTTCTTTTCTTCTTCTTTCAGCTTTTCCTGGTTAGGGGTCATCACAGCTGATCACCTGTCCGCTTATGATTGGCAGTGGAGTATTACGGTGGCGATTTGCCAGCCCGGTGCCCAACCTTCCACAGAAGGCACACACACACGCGCATACTCATGCTTAGGGACAATTTATAGTGTCCAATCCACCTATAGCATGTATTTGGGATGTGGGAGGAAACCGGAGCACCCGGAGGAAACCCACGCGATCACAGGGAGGACATGCAGACTCCGCACAGGAGACACCCCAGACGAGGATCAAACCGGAGAACCTCTTGCTGTGAGGCTGCAATGCTAACCGCTGCACCACCGTGGCCACCCTCCCTTTCTATCTTAATCCTACTATCTAATTACTTACTTACTAGCCTCTTCACCCTAACTAATCTACTTTTGTTAAACAACTGAACTTAAAACAGCCTCCCAATTTCCATGCTACTGTATAAGCCACCTCTTCTATCCTTCTCCCTCCTCCTTTTAACCTCTCTCTCTCACTCTTCACCTTTACCCTGACCATGTTACTCTTTTTCTTCTTAACTCCCCAGCTTCTATTCCTTTCTATATTCACCTTTTACCATAATAACCTCTACTACACCAACCTTTCTCCTACTTTAGCTTACCCACTAAATAATGTCACAACCACTTACACATTTATTATCTCTCCCTCATTATTCTACCATTTTAACAGACTCCTCTACAGAACAAAACTATCTCAACTCCCCTTACTCTCCTCCAAAGCTAAACCCAAACTTCACTTTTGCATTCTTAGCATCTCCCCATTCAACATCTTTCCCTAAACTTATTATTCTCTGGAGATCTTCACCCCAATCCTGGTCCTTTCTCCCACTCACCTCCCCCTATTTTCCCCTCACTCTCCCTACCTACCTACTCCACATCTTTCCACAACCCCCTCCTCATCCTCTTCTTCCACCTCCCCCCCCCCATCTACCAAAAACAACTATACTTTCTCTGAACATCCAAAGCATTACAAACAAAATCTCTGAACTTCATTACTGGATTGTTCTTCACTTTCCTGACATACTTACTCTCTCTGAGACCTGGCTAAAACCTCACATATCTGACCTTGAAATCTTACCACTTGGATATAACATGTACAGCGTAGACAGAGTCTCAAAAAAAGGAGGAGGTGTAGCTATAATGTGCTCTGAACAACTCTCCCTTTCCCCTCTTTCAATCTCATTGCCCAATTTTTATCCTGTTGAAATCCTCATTGTTAATTGCAAAATTAATAATTATAAGAAGATAGCTATAGCATCTATTTATAGCCCTGCTGGTAAGAGCATCTCTTCCCTTGAAAAAATTCTTCCTGGATCTCACAAGTGATTTCCTATGAAACTTTAATACTGGGTGACATTAATATAGATTGGAACACTATATCCACTGATCCTCTCAATAACAGTATTAACTTTTATGGCTTCACCCAACTAATCAATACCCCAACCCGTCTGAACAAACTCACCAATACCAATTCCACACTTAACTGGATTCTTACATCTAATCCCAATCTATATCATGACCCATGTACTCTACCTAACACCTTAAGTGATCATCTTCCTACCTGTATCCAATTATATACTTTCCAAACTTGTAAATCACACCAATTCACTGAGTGCCATAATCTTTCTATTTTAACACAGACTCCTTTAAGCAAATTATCTCCTCAATCAACTGGTCTTTCCTCCATCATCTCTCCTTGGAGGAAGCTACACTGACATTTAGCAGCATCTTCCTTGATTCCCTAAACTCCCTTGTTCTCATTAGGAAAATAACAGCGAAATCTAACAATGTTCCTTGGCTCACACAATCTACTTGTTCTCTTATGTATAAGAGAGGTAGTGCATGGAAAATGGGCTAAAAACAAAGTCTGCCACCCACCTTCAAAGATACAAGGAACTCTGCAACCAAGCAAAAATGATTACGACAAGAAAAAGTGCTAAGAAAAGCTGCTAACCAACTTACATGCTAAGTCCATAAAATTCTAGAACTCTGTCAAGAAAATACTTCACCCAGGGAAACCCTCCTCATCTAACCCTTGCCCCAATAGCTCTGATATTGCTACAGCCACATTAATCAATTCCTTTTTTATCAACACCATCAAAAACATTTTTCTAAAAGACAGCTCTACCCCTAAAATAACCCCTCTCTCTACATCTACTCTCCCAGCCTATTTTTCATTTAAACCTATCCAGACTGCATATGTAAATAACTACTCTGCAAGCTCAAAACTTGCTCCTCTTCTGCTGACAATTTACCCCTCTTCTTTCTACAATTAGCTGCAAACTCTATTGCTTACCCTATATTTATACTAATCAACAGAATCCCTAGTCCCTGACATATGGAAGACGTTTTACACCATACCTATACACAAAGGAGGACCCTCCACTGACCCCTCCAACTCCAGACCTATAGCTATTCTGTCACCCTTATAAAAAATACTGGAGAAGTCTATACATAAACAGCTACTAGATTATCTCTTACAGGAAAATCTACTAACCCCCACACAACATGGCTTCCGCCCCAATCACATTACAGTTACTGATTTACTATGCTATCTCTCCAACAGACTTCAGTCACTTAGATGATAAACTGCTCTCTCTCCCCTTTCTTCCAGTCTGCACTGGAGTCTCACAGGGCTCCATCCTTGGACCTTTTATCATTTAACATTTTTACTAATAACCTCTACACATCTTTTCCTCACTCCATGCTAATACAATATGCAGATGACTCAACTATCATGTCCTTCTCTGACAACCTCTGTCAACTTCTCACCCTCACCCAAGAATCTTTCCCCACCATCGAAAGATGGCTAATTTGCAACCAACATCTACTGAATTAAAAATAAAAAACAAGATCCTCTTATTCTTACCTAAATCTCTATCACATGCTAAGAATACCTTCACCACAACCTCCCTCAATAAGACTAGCATCAAAGTAAAACCTTCCACAAAACTATTAGGAGCTATTATTGATAACCAACTAAAACTCATCAAAAATTAGGGCTACTTTATAGGAACAAAAAAATTCTCTCCAATGAATCTAAACTCTCTTTAGCTCAAGCCTATCTTCTACCTAGCCTACTTTATGCTGCACCAATCCTTACAAACCGTCAAACCAACCTCTTGTCCAGACTTGAACTCACTTACAATAGGATTTCAAGATTTGCTGCAAATCTACCTTATCACTCCCATCGTTGCCTAACTTTAGAAAACCTTCAGCGGCTATAACTCTGCCAACAACTTCTCCTCCCCAACTGAATCTCACTCACACCATCCTTAACAAACCTACCTCTTGCTAAGCTCTCTTATGTCTTATTTCTCCCTAGACTCCCAACTGCACTCTTCAAAGCTCGGATCAACATATCTTAGATATTTACAAACCTCGCAAAAAAAAATAGGCAAACAACTCTACAGCTACTCAAGTGCTTATTCTTGGAATAAACTGCCTCTGTCCCTATGAATTATTCCAAATTTTAACGTCTTCAAAAAATCCTTAAAATTATACCTGCTTAACACTAGGTCTTGCACTTGTAGGATATTGCTGAAATAAGGTGCATCTTGGGGTATTATTAATACAGATTGCCTTGGACTTCTTTTCATTTATTTTATATCCCGCTGTTTCTTTAAAACTGTTTTAAGGTCCCAGATATTTTCTATGTATCATTTTCAGGATCTATAAGGATAAAAATTATATAATCAACAAACATAGCTAGTTTATTTTCTTTATTTCATACAATCTACCCCTTCACTTCCGAGTTTCTTATTTTATTTGCAAATAATTTGTTGGAGTTCACACACTACTGGGGCATGAGCTAATAATTTGTAGGAGTTCACGCACTAGTGGGGCATGATCTGATAATTTATTGAAGTTCACACAGTACTGGGGAATAATCTGATAATTTGTAAGAGTTCACACACTACTGGGGCATGATCTGATAATTTGCTGATGTTCACACAGTACTGGGGCATAATCTGATAATTTGTAGGAGTTTACACACTACTGGGGCATGATCTGATAATTTGTTGAAGTTCACACTGTACTGGGGCATGATCTGGTAATTTGTTGAAGTTCACACTGTACTGGGGCATGTTCTGATAATTTGTTGAAGTTCACACTGTACTGGGGCATGATCTGGTAATTTGTTGAAGTTCATACACTACTGAGACATGATCTGATAATTTGTTGAAATTCACACAGTACTGGGGCATGATGTGATAATTTGTTGAAGTCCATATTGTACTGGGGCATGATCTGGTAATTTGTTGAAGTTCACACTGTACTGGGGCATGATCTGGTAACTTGTTGAAGTTCACACTGTACTGGGGCATGTTCTGATCATTTGTTGAAGTTCACACTGTACTGGGGCATGATCTGGTAATTTGTTGAAGTTCATACACTACTGAGACATGATCTGATAATTTGTTGAAATTCACACAGTACTGGGGCATGATGTGATAATTTGTTGAAGTCCATATAGTACTGGGGCATGATCTGGTAATTTGTTGAAGTTCACACAATACTGGGGCATAATCTGATAATTTGTAGGAGTTTACACACTACTGGGGCATGATCTGATAATTTGTTGAAGTTCACACTGTACTGGGGCATGATCTGGTAATTTGTTGAAGTTCACACTGTACTGGGGCATGTTCTGATAATTTGTTGAAGTTCACACTGTACTGGGGCATGATCTGGTAATTTGTTGAAGTTCATACACTACTGAGACATGATCTGATAATTTGTTGAAATTCACACAGTACTGGGGCATGATGTGATAATTTGTTGAAGTCCATATTGTACTGGAGCATGATCTGATAATTTGTTGAAGTTCACACTGTACTGGGGCATGATCTGGTAATTTGTTGAAGTTCACACTGTACTGGGGCATGTTCTGATAATTTGTTGAAGTTCACACTGTACTGGGGCATGATCTGGTTATTTGTTGAAGTTCATACACTACTGAGACATGATCTGATAATTTGTTGAAATTCACACAGTACTGGGGCATGATGTGATAATTTGTTGAAGTCCATATTGTACTGGGGCATGATCTGGTAATTTGTTGAAGTTCACACAGTATTGGGGCATAATCTGATAATTTGTAGGAGTTCACACACTACTGGGGCATGATCTGATAATTTGCTGACGTTCACACAGTACTGGGGCATAATCTGATAATTTGTAGGAGTTCACACACTACTGGGGCATGATCTGATAATTTGCTGACGTTCACACAGTACTGGGGCATGATCTGATAATTTATTGTAGTTCACACAGTACTGGGGCATAATCTGATAATTTGTAGGAGTTTACACACTACTGAGACATGATCTGATAATTTGTTGAAGTTCACACTGTATTGGGGCATAATCTGATAATTTGTAGGAGTTCACACACTACTGGGGCATGATCTGATAATTTGTTGAAGTTCACACTGTACTGGGGCATGATCTGGTAATTTGTTGAAGTTCATACACTACTGAGACATGATCTGATAATTTGTTGAAATTCACTCAGTACTGGGGCATGATGTGATAATTTGTTGAAGTCCATATTGTACTGGGGCATGATCTGGTAATTTGTTGAAGTTCACACACTACTGGGGCATGATCTGATAATTACTTGGAGTTCACAGACTACTGGGGCGTGATCTGATAATATTCTAGGGTGTTTGGTTATTTGCCTGACTAAGTATTCATGCTCTGGTGAAATATAAATTCTATCCAGACTGGATCTACTCCCATGCCTTCCTAAGTAAGATATGCATTCCCTCAGTTCCCTCGTTGCTCTCCCTAAATTACTCTAGCCATAGCCTCTATACAATTGTTTCAGTAATTTCCCTTCAATTGTGACCCTCTATGCTTGTGACTCCCCCATCAACATCTTCTATGTCTGTTTCCATATTTCAGTCCTCTCCCACTATCGGTTTTCCTTGATGGATCTCCACTATCTCTTGAATTATTTTATTTAAAGGGCCCTTGCCAGTTTGTATTGGTATATAAACATTTCCGATAGCCAGCCTTCTTTCCTGCTAATATCCTCTTACTAAGGTGTATTGATTTTCTTTGTCTATCCTTGTGTCATCAATTTCTACCTCCATTCCTGTTCTTACTATCATTAGCACTTCACTCATGTCATTCTATTGCCCCTAAATTTTAGCCTTTTCTCCTCATAATCTTTATGAGTCTTTTATTCTCCTCTGGAGTTAACTGTGTTAGTTACCCAGAGCATTACTATATCACATCGCCCTCTTTAATATAGCATTTTACTTGTTTTCTTTTCATCTCTTCCACCAATCCATTTATGTTCCAAGTAATTAAGCTCAACATCTTATTTGATAATGGTTTTTACTACCTTGTTTTTGTACTCTGGCTTGTTTCCTTTATTTTCCCTTTTTATTCTCATACTACAGTCTTCCTCTTTGCAAATCTTGCAATGTCTGGTGTGGTTCTGCTTTATATTTTTCCTTTTGTAGCAGTTTTGCTAACCCACTCAACATCCTATTATTTAAAACTTTGATGTTTACAACATTTAAACTAAATATATACAGTACCCTTCCCCCCAGTCTTCTTTTAATTTTCCGTATGAGCAAATGGTATGTCTCAACACCTAAAGACAAAGCATAAAGCCCCCCCCCCCCCACACACAGCTTTTAACTTTTGCTTACATATTTTGCCATTCTTTAATGTAATGGGCTCCTATGTCTCATTTCCCCTTCATTTCAATCACAGTGATTCTGTATGTATAAACATCATGTATCTGTGGTGGTGATGCTGCGGTAGCATTGTCGCCTCACAGTAAGGCGCTGTCCGGTTCGATTCTCAGCTAGACCGTCTTCTGCGTGGAGACATGCGTGAATGGGTGTACCTTCGTTGAAGGTTGTGCGTCAGGGCTGGTAACTTGGCACGTAAAAATCAACTACCAATCATTAGCGGACCGGAGTTCTGCTGTGGCGACCCCTAACCGGGAAAAGCCGAAAGACACAAACATTAAATTTCAAAACTACTTTGAATGTTACACATATTAACTTGCAAATTTTCTGTAAAATTTACTTCTGTCACATTTGACCATTTGCCTACTGTACACCTGCAGAGCCTCTTACATATAGTTCCACTTATGTGTCCCCAAAATTTAAATGTGATTAGTCGGGCCATACTATACTTGACATAACTCTGATTTGAGGCTCTGAAGACTGATATATGCATACAGTTTCATATCCATGTTACATTAAATACATAAATGTAAAGTTTTCTGCAATAATTACTTTTATCACATTTGTCCATTAACCAACATGACGTCTGCTTGTATATTTGAAAATAAAATATAAAACTATGTAGACTGGTGCAGCAGTACTCAACCACACATTCATGCGAAGCATCACAGTCTAATAAGTTTAAAGTGGCCACCCTATGGCCACCCTGCCATGTTATTATCATATTGATATAATTCTTTTAGAAACAATATATTTTGATTGTAAGTCATCCCTGAAACAGCTACTTTGCATAATCAAAGTTCTGCTCACCTCTATTTGGCGATACATACTTCAATTAGGTCCCCTTGTCACAATCTGCTCTTTATTCTCATAATTCCTCTTGGCATTCTTCACTTAAATTCTACAACTGGTTAAGCTCCTTTTTTAATGACAAAGTGTCTGTTATTTTCTTTGATTGCAATGACATTTCTTTTTATGTCTACTATTCATTTGTGGATAACTGAAAAAGGCTTCAATGGCCATCTTTCCCTCAAGACTTTCTGATGCCCTGTTTGGTCACTTTCTGCTGAATTATCAAATGCACACACTTATTAATATTTTCCAGTTCTATAACTGCTTCATCATGGTCCACAAAGGAGTTTATTCCTTAGGAAAGAATTTTCTCAGGCTAGCTGGATAAAGCAATTTAAATCTGAAATTAAGTTGCCTACATTTCTTGAACAGAAGTGAAAACTTTGCTCTCCATTGTCTGGTTCACAATGAAAAACATTGTTCACAGATACCTGTTGATTGCCTAACAGCAGCTCCTTTTCTATTTTCCAACGCAGCAACAAAAGTTGCTCTTTCAATTGATAGGTTTGAGCTTTGAGGATGATCTCACAAGTGAATAGTCTGCCTCCTCCTACCACTGTAAAAACTCTATGCACCTGGTCAATTCAAATTTGATCCTCTGGTAGGCCCGACTACTTACGGAAATGGGCAATAATTTTTTGCAGGCTCTCTCCTTAATTCCTTCTGGCACATTATGTAGTCTGAGTTTTTTTCTTTGATCTCTGTCCTCCATCTCCTGCATTTTAAGCTCCAGCTCTCCTCTCACTGCTTCTAGGTCAACCATTTGCTCATGTTCCCTTTTCATTTTGCGTCATTGTAGTTATTTTCCTCGGAATGGACACATAGATTCAATCTCTTCTGATGTTTTGTCTGTTTTTGAATATAATTTGACAACATGCTGTCAATTTTAAGTACCTGTGTGTATAATGTATCTAACTTTATCTCCCACATTCTTCATTCCCATTCTTTTGACTGTTATATGATGATCTTTAGCCATCTCAACACTGTTGCTCTGCTCTGTAGCTGCTGTCTTTCAGTTACTTCGCACCCTCACTGTTTTTTTCCTCCTTTCTGACATTCACTCGATTGTACTTCTCACTAGAAGCCTCTGGGTATCATCTGCCAAGGTAGTTTCTGATTTGAAAGTTAAATAAAAACTTGTGTTGTAGGAGGGGTACACTTTCTCCTGCCTTCTATCGCAATGACATACTGGAAGTCGCCGGAAGTCACCCACCCCTGCACATTTTCAGTACTTATCAAATATAGGCAGCTGTATATTTTAAATTATACTTGAAGCATTTACTTAATTTAATAACCAGGTAGCTGAGCTGATCTACTGACCCTTTTCAGTCACAACTTGGATACAGATGTACAATAACAAATGTAAGTACAACACAGTAATCAATAAGCCACATACAAAAAGTTTTGTAAGTACATAAACATTTTCAGCATTTACAAATTCTACAAAGCAATATGGGTAGGAGGAATAGTTTACAGATGAGTAAGCTGTAAACCTTAGTCAGTGTCTTGAAAGAAGCTGCACATGGATTCTTTCAGCAAATGTTGCCTACGATTCTTTTTGAAAGTTGATGCATTTTCAGAGTTTTCTTGTCTGCTGGTAGTTGGCTCCATATGGCCAGGTCCTATTCTTGAAAGGACTTTTTCTCCAGTGGTTAATTTTAAACCTATGTCTGACCAGCATGAATTAATTTTCTTGGCTGCTTCTAAGGGAGTAATTTTTTTTTCTTCTTCTGGAGTAGTCTTTTAAGGGAAGGGGAATAAATTAAGAGTTAGAATTTTGAATAGTAGAGTACTTAGTACTTCATAAATAAGCAGGGCAAGTAGTAACATGCCTCTCAAGTGTACCTCATTGCGAGGAACGTACCTCATTTGGGGTCTTAAAAAATTCAGTTCCTCGAAGTTCCACGAAGTTCCACATTGAAAGGGTCTGTAACACATTCAGTGTTGGGAATTTATTTAAGTGAAATCCATGGGAAATGGAAATAAATACTATTAATTCATTAAAAGATTGTCTTTATAAGTAAAGCCAGCCTATTTTAACAATCCTATGACCTTCCTAGCTGAAGTTGTTAGTAGGCCATTAGTACGTGTTCCACATTTTGCCCATTTGTTCCACATTATGAGGGCTAGTGTTCCTCATTCTGGAGATGGAAGGTTGAGAGCCATGAGTAGTAATGGGCAGCCAGTGATCCTTATCATATAACTAGTGATGGTCATCTATTAAGATGCAGTGTTGAGAATTCATAACAGCAAGGAGAGTTTATTTTCAGTTACTTTGGATGTTATGTGCCGAGTGTAGGACTATCAATAGTAGGGCATATTCAAGCTTGAAATTTAGCACACCTTTGGCTATGGGCATCTGGGCTTCTGAGACTAGAAAACACAACAATCTCTAACACAGTTTTAGTTGCATCAGAGCTTTGGTTGTAACATCTGAATATTTATTGAAGTTAAGTGAGGGAAGCATTGTTATACTAAGGTGTTTTGTTGTGTAACATTTGGCATGCGGTATCCTTTTAAGTCTTCAAAATGAATTGTAGCTATGGATGGTAATGCGCAGAAAAGCATGACACTTGTTTCAGAAGTGCTAATTTGAAGTTTATGTAGAGCCAGTTACACTAGTCTGTAAACTGAGATCGTGTTACTTGTAGGCTTGTAGCAGAAGAATGTCATCTGCATACATCACTAATGTAAGGTTGGGTAATTCGACAGTGAACAGAGAAAATACTGATTGCCTCCAAGCTGCTTTCTCCATTGGATTTACTTTACTTGATTTCCAACTGTAGTTTAAAGTGAAATTCTGCTGGGTTTTTTTCCTCAGATTCCCTTGTACAGTGGATCATTTTCAGTGGACTGGTTTGGAGTTTCTGAACACAGTTGTACGTAAGTTTAATTGGCCCCTACATAATGTGCTTGTTGTTAAATACGTCATCTACAGAGTCTGCTGGGAAATTATTTTTCATAGCAATGTACTTAAAACATTATATACAGTTTAGATTCAACTCCTGCCAAGGCATTTAACTGATTTCTTGGTTAGATGTCAATATGAACTCCAGTAATAGCAGAATGGATGAAGCAAGGCACTTTCTAATATTTAGATTGTGCTGACATTCAGTTATCTAAAAACAGCTTTCTGTATGATTCAGCTCTAGTGATTCCTTTTTTGAAATCACAGGTTCACAACAAACAAGCAGAAGTCAGATCTTGCACCCTTCCATTGAAGGTGTTTCTTACAGAAGTGTTGGGACACCATTCAGGAAATAATTTACTTTCACTGAGGAGCATAGTTCTCAACCTGTCAACACCAAAATTAGTGAGCCGAAAATATTAATGGAAAAAAAACACAAATAAGGGACACTTTGTAAATATTAGTAAACTTGATTTAGAAAGTTAATAAAGTAAGACAACAAGGATTAGCACCCATTTCCTTAATGGAAATAAGTATATAACTGTAATGTATGTAATTATTTGCTAGTTGTAATCCACCACTTTAGCTGTCAAAACATTGCTGAGTTTTAGGAGTGTCAGAGCAAAATTATGAGCCAAAATCATTTCATTCAGTAATTTCTGGAACAGTCATTGGTGTGTGTGAAGATACTAATTAGACCTGTGAGATACAAGTAGGCCAGCATTCTGAAATGCTGCATGTGGGAAAAAAAACAATTTCTTGTAAAGGAGCTTGGTGACCAGGCCACATAATCAATGGAAATATTCCTTTTACTCTATTTCTCACCAAATAATTTCATTAATGAGTAACAAAGGAACATGCAGATGCAAAGGAATATTTCTAAACTCTCATCTACCCGATTTCTGATAACAGAGGTATCACACATGATCTGTGAGGTACACACATGGGTGGTCTGACTATCCAGAAAAAAAACCCTGTTCAACTTGCTCTTTGTAGTAGCTTGAAGGAAATGGTGGTAATGGAATTAACCCATAAGTGAAGAGTCTGGACCAAGAAAAGAATAATTAGTGCAAGGCAGCATTGTGGATCAATGGTTAGGATTTCTCATCTACAGGTCCAATGTCTGAGGTTCACTCCTGCACTCCAATCACTTTCTGTCTGGAGTTTGCATGGTCGACCTATGTCTACATGGATTTTCTCTGGATGTGCTGGTTTCCTTCCACCTGCCCAACTCCTGCTGGTTGATTAGTATAACACCTCCTAATGACTACTTTGGTGAAGTATGTGTAGCTGCACTTTTGAGGCAGTCACAATATAGAATACACATTTGCATTCAGTAGATGAGGTCACACACACCCCTTCCTATAGAAAAGGAGGGCCAAAAACAGGGAAACAGGGATGTTTGCCCATAGAATAAGTATGCCTCTGTGTGGATTAAAGACACATGACTGTACTTTGCATTCTCATGTGTGTGTGTCTGTGTGTGTGTGTGTGTGTGTGTGTGTGTGTGTGTGTGTGTGTGTGTGTGTGTGTATGTGTGTGTTTATGTGTATGTGTGTGTGTGTGTGTGTGTGTGTGTGTGTGTGTGTGTGTGTGTGTGTGTGTGTGTGTGTATAAAGTCATAGGAGATTACTAGTCTAAAGGCCCTAGAGCCTTTCAAGGTCTAGGCATCCACACCCCAGTTTTGACAATTATCAGTGCCAATGACTAGAATGGATTTGGTATATGCCTGTGTGTTAGGGCATCTACAAGCAGCCCCTGTCCATAAGGGAGACAGGCAACAAGCCAGGAGTGAATTTGCGATTTCCTATCCATTTGTCCAAATTGTGTTGGAAAAGGCTTAAGGAAGAGCTCTGAAGAGGAGAAAATCAATATACCTGAATAATCTGTAAAATATTTATCTGCGGTGGTGGTACTGTGGTAGCACTGTTGCCTCACAGTAAGACGCTGTCCGGTTTGATTCTCAGCTAGAGCGTCTTCTGCGTGGAGACATGCGTGAATGGGCGTACCTTCGTAGAAGGTTGTGCGTCAGGGCTGGTAACTCGGCACGTAAAAATCAACTACCAATCATTAGCAGACTGGAGTTCCGCTGTGGTGACCCCTAACCGGGAAAAGCCGAAAGACACAACAAAATCTGTAAAATATTTACAGTGACAGTATCACTTAGTATAGAGATGTCAATTCACTTTGGATTTTTGTATGCTTTGACATTGAATGACAGTTCATAGTGGGTTAATCGTTGATTAGGGTCTTAACACTGTTACTCCATCTGCTGAACTCTGCATACTTGTGGAGCATATTTAGTGCCTTAAAACTGATGGTAGAGCTCTACCCACTCTATGGTGAATTAAACTGGTATCATCTTTATCTAAACTGGATTTAATCAGAACTAACATTGCCATAGTGATAGTTACCTTGCTGTGAAAGTGGAAGTGGCTGTACAGTAAAATCAATTACTTTAATGTTTATCTTTCAAAACAACATCAAACTGTGAGAAATATTGAGTTCATCCATTTGTGCATTAAGGGGTAGGGGGTTGATTGCTAAAAACAGTGCTATAGCCAATTATGGGATAGTTCATAAATACATATTTAACAATGCATCAGAGTTGAAAAAACCTGAAGAATGGATTCTTATTAGGTGATGTCACTTGTCAAAATGGGGTGTTTCTGCAATGTCTTCATTTTTTTAATATTTGGTTCTGCCATCACTATCATTGAAATATGCATGTTTCAGCTCATTCACTTCAACATGAATAGGAATGATACTGCTCCAGCAAGAGTAAGCATATGATAATGGGATACAAGCCTAGTTAATGCTTGGACTACAGTGTGTTACTATGTGACATGGTATAATTAAAATTCTTCAATAACATCATACCAAACAGGAACATGTTTATATATATATCAAAGAGAGCACACAGATGCAAAGATGGTATCGTATTTAATGAAGGAAAGAAAACTAAATAGCTGTTATTATCAATTGTCAGCAAATTATTCATAATACTCTAGGATGTAGATAGTAAAGACACAGGTAAAAGGAAGATATGTGAAACAAATAACAATATAAAGCTTAGAGGAGAATATTAAAATCATCCCTTGGGTTGGATACAATGAGTTCCTCCATGTGTTATGTGTTGTGTGTATATATATATATATATATATATATATATATATATATATATATATATATATATATATATATATATATACACATGCCATACATACAGAGAAATGCAAATGGATGTGTGCAAGAAAGCGTATCACAACAGCAGAACAAGGAAGGATGGTATGATAGTATGAGACTATACAATAAAATTAAATCTAGAGAAAGAGTGGTATGTGGAGTTAGTAGCACAACAGTTAATACACTTGTCTTTAGTAGAGAAAGCTATGGATTTTATTCGCACCCCAGGTAGTTGGATTAATTTTCTAATACTGTACTATAGTGCAATATACGTGAGTAATGCACTAATGTACTGTCCTTTGGATGAGACATTAAACCAAGGCTTCTTATGCTGAGTTGGTGGTAGCTCAGACTGATGCAAAAGTCCAGTACCAAAAAGAGTAGGGTTTGCTTTATTAACATTTCATTCATTTTATACCATAACGACTTTAAATCAGTTATTTACACTGTCAGTTTTTGCATTCATATTTAAAATTATTTACAAGTTATAAAAGAAAATAACTAAATAATTCTATTTCTTTCATTTTTTTCTTATATTTACATTCTATCCCCCACCCTTCCTTCCACGACTACTCCTTTTTCAGCTATTACCCCATCCTCTTCTTTTCCTTGCTTATATAACAAAACCTCACATCTTCTTTAACACATCACCTATATTGCAACAAACAGTACTTTAAAAACAAAAGCACCACACTATTCCTTTATGATTTTAATGTTCTCATCTTTTTTTAATGAAGAAAGGCTTCTTCGGAAGCCAAACAGATACACCAATGAGTTCTTTAAAAACCATAAATATGGTAAATGTCACAAACAATACAAGTATAACACATTCAGAATCAAGTCATGCAATTTAAAATAATTTAAAAAATGTAAATGAAATAACAAGAAACCATATTTAAATTACAAAAAAAAAATGATAACGGTGATAGCAATCACTTAGCCACAAATGGCATATTCCTTTTCTTTTTCAACTCACATTTAAAATTCAGATGTCCATTTAATACCAGAAACCTACCAGTATCCAATCGAATTTGCCAGTAGAGTTCCCTATATTCTTGAGCAGTGTTAACATCTCTACAGCTGCAACCAGTATTTAGTTGCTCAAAAAACACAAAACTCAAATTTCTTAAATATTTCACAGTCAACTGCATGTTTACTCAAAACTTTAACTGTTTTTTTTTAATGGCAAACACATGTTCCCATATTCTTTTAGAATATCACATTTTTTTACTTTATAATGTTTCCTATATAATAACATATATACTTTTAAATCCTTCCCATCTATATTCATTTTTACATTTTTACTAACATTTTTTATTCTTTTATAGTCCAAAAAAAACACTTTTTTTGTTTCTTCTATATTACCATGTATTTAATATTCCAATTTTACCAGTGACTTATCTAATAAAATTATACATTTACAATGTACAATACAATTATATAAAAAAATCATCTGCTTCATAAAAAAGTGCATCTTTTCTTTTGTCTT
This sequence comes from Protopterus annectens, assembly GCF_019279795.1. NCBI lineage: Eukaryota > Metazoa > Chordata > Ceratodontiformes > Protopteridae > Protopterus > Protopterus annectens. Next base: position 166,669,816 of record NC_056751.1, on the reverse strand, counting down.
TTATTTTATTTATTTTTTAATCTTCCTTTATTTCTGTTAATGGATACACAAAAATCTAAAGTTATATTATACCATTGTTTTCTCTTTCCATCAACATCACTTATTTTTAACTTTCATACTTTTATTTTATTTTCATATTAGTTTTTCTTTTATTCTTTCCTTTAGTTCTTTTCCCTTTTTCTTCCCATACATTTTTAAACTGTTCATATAATATCTTACCTATCATTTCTCATTACCAAAAATAAATGCATAGATGCTGAATGCACCACTGGCTATTTTAAATGTAAATCACCATCATGTTTATTATAAATTATCCCTTTTCTCGCTGAGTTTAGCCTTGAGCACCAAATTAAGCTAAAAATCTTTAATAACTCATCTTTCATTTGAGTGGCAAACATATATATTCTCCTAAATATGATATTTTCTTAATATATAACTATTTAACATGTATATATTTTTTCTAAAATGACAAATAAAAAGTTTTCCACCAAGCCAATATTTTATTTACTTCAGAATTTCTATCCATTGACTTATTACACTTTCATATTCACCAGATTTCACACCCCAAATCTTTATGTCCTTTCTTGTGAAATATATTTCATTTATTCATTTATCTCCGCAAATGCCTAACACCTCATTTTATTTAATTACAAACCATCTTTAACAGCTTTTCAGTCCTTATTACAGCCTAACTTATTCATCCCTTGTTTTTTTGTTATTAAAAGTAAATCCTTTGCATACGTCATACATGTTGGTAATATAACTTCTCCTGCCATCCACATCTTGGCTACCTTATTACTTACATACATGTCAGTATTACTGCATTCATTAGAAATATAAATAAACACATATGCATTGTGCATACCTGTTTTACCCCTCTCATAATACTACCTCATACATTACTTTCTTTTTCCTGCTTTGTAGCATTTTCATAAATATTTTATAGTCAGTCTTTTCTCGTGTTATGGGCCTCCAATTTATTATATCTTTTCTTTCATCCTTTTCCATATAGAGTTTATTACTTCACCTTATCTTCTTCCATTATGCCTTCTTTCATCCATTTATTTAATAAAAAAAATGTTTCTTTCATCTTTATTCATTTCCTTATAATACTCATAGTTTATACCATCCAATCCTAGCATGGATCTGTTCTTGTCCTTTTTTATTACTGTGTTTATTCCTTCAATTCTCATATAATTTTCTAAGATGTTCTTTACTTTTTCAGATATTTCTTCACCTTTATTTTCCTCTTCTTGCTCACCCATTTTGTCTTTTTCATATATTTTCCACACACAATTATCTACCATTTTCATGATATCTTCTTGTTTATATTTTATGTCTTCTTTATCTAAGATAACATTTATCCTTCCAGGTCTCATTTTTTTACTTCTTTTCCTGAATAAGGGGAGACCTCCTCTATCTTTCCTATCAGAAAAAATTAGTTGCCTATGAACAAGATTTTTACTTTTTTCTATATGAATGGTATATGTGTATGTCTCCCTTATTTTGCAACTTACTTTTTTCTATATCTTTCTCATTATTTTATACTTCTGTTTATGCACCACCCACCACTGTGCCCAGTTTTTATAAAAGTATCTCACTGTCATATGATCATTTCATAATATTTCTTTCTCTCTTATCAATCTGCAATTAATGTTTATCCCTTTTCTTCTTTTGTTATTTCTCTGCCTTCCCCTGTCCTGGTCCATACCGCCCTATGATCTGAAAATTCTGTCATCTATACTCCTCCTGTTATTTATTTCATGTCTTTAGACTAAGCTATATAAGCAACTTCAGTTTTAAAAATTTCATGTTTGTATGTCTATTTTCTTTTCTTTCCTTTTTTTAGATATCCACATTTTAAGATTATCTTAACATCTTGTATATTTTCTTCTTTCTTTTCTCAGGTTACAGTTAAGATTTCCTACCATCACTTTTGACATATTCACTAATTTTTTTTTTAAATTTCTTCAAATAACTGTTTTCTGTCCAGCATATTATTATGCACATAATTTACTATTAATCATAAATCATATACATTTTTGTCTCATTCTGATATCACATTTCACTACCTTTCCTGGTACTACTATATTTACTTCTAGAATTCTTATTTCTTCAGTGTTAATAGGAGTTTCTATTCCAGGACATTTCTCATTACTTACTGACCAAACAATACCTGTATTCCCTTGCTTTGTTCTTCCTTGTTACGTGTGGTATCCAGCAAGCAAATAAAATAAAAAATACCTATTTTTTACACCATTCCGCTACAACCAAACATCTTATATAATTTCCAATGCTATTTATGTTTAATGAAAACATTACTATATCATTTTCCTTTTTGTAAATGTTTTACTTCCAGGTCTTTATTTTTTCTTTTCCTTCTCCTACCAAATGATTTTTCATTATATTTTTTTCTTCTACTGTCTCAGTTTCTCCTTCTTTATCTTTACTCTGTAAAAGTGCAAACATGTTTTCTTTCTGTATATTAGTAATCTCACTTTGAACTTCTCTAAATACCTCTTTAATCTCTTACCTTTCTTCAGTACCCCCTTCTGTATACCACCATCGCTTTCAACATCTTCTTTAGTAATATTTTTGACTTGTTGTCTTTCTTCTGCGCTTTCCCCTTCATCTATTTTCACCTTTCTAGTATGGACAATCAAACTTGATGTCCCCTAATTCTGTACATTTTCAAAAAAAGGGCTTACTGTTCATTTGCTATATGTCTCCTCTCCCCACATTGGCCACACCTCTACTTGTTAAAGTCTTATACTATATGATTTTCATCCACACAAGATAACACATTTTAGACTGTCCCCACTACAAAGCAAATTCTCTATTATCATTTACAATTACTGTATTTAAAATGTGTTACATTTTTACATCATTAACATTGATTGTTAATATTTCCCAACCTCCAATCCAGACATTTCTTTCATCACTTATGTTTTGAACTTCATATACTTTATTACACAGTGAATGAAAATGTTTTAACTCATACCCATCCACATCTGAAGCCCTGAATTGTATATTTGTTTTCTTTTTTTAGTTGTAGTCCCAACCTCTGAATAAATAGCCTTTCTATGCTGCTACTGTATTTCCTTTTTCAGTCTCAGTCATAAAATTGTCAAGAAAATTAATTCTTTTAAATGTCACTTTACATATATTTTCAGCTCATAAATAAGTTAATGCTCTTATGTGTTTAATGTAAAACCCTAATGGCAAAATACACATGGATACACCCATCATCACCTATAAGATTCCCCCATAGGAAGTCATCACTCACAAACCATTGATAGAGGTCACATGTGTGCTATATGCAGGAGTTGTAGAAACTGACTCGGTAGCGTGCACACCTATTATAGGTTATACCCTGTGCATTGCAGACCATGTGAGAGTTGGGACTTTTATTTATTTATTTATTTATTTATTTATACTTTGTTTACAGGGAAAGTCCATTGGGCTGTTCAGAGCCCATTTTCAGTGGAGGCTCAGGGAGAAAAGCTTCACAGTACATTAATAAAGGTGAAATACATACAATTGTGATATACAGCAGAGGTATATACAAAGACTAGTCAACATTCAGTTGACATGAAACAAATAATGGAATCAAAATAAATGAGATTTTTCAAGGTATTAGAGCCGTGAGCAATTTCAGTGAATATAATATGATAGTGGCATAAGAAAAACATCACATATCCTAAATGTTAATGCTAGATAGAAGTAAAGTTCTATATAGAAGAGAGGTATTTATGTAAAGAAGTTCTGAAAAAGACAGGATTCTGGGTTATTCTAACGGATAATGGTAAAGCATTCCAATTGTTGGCTATGGAGCAGTAGTAGAGTATCTGGCCAAGTAGAAGGATTGGCTTATGCACCTGCAAGAGCTGCTAATTATTTCAATGTGGGTGCAGTCTATGTCCCCCAGTACTTCAGAGAAGTGGGCTATAGCATAGATGTCCTGCATGGTGATTGTTCTCCCCTCCTGGGTATGTGGGAACCACAGATGTTCCCCAATATGCTGAAGCATGGCATTGAGGAACTCATGGAGTATCATCAGGATAGATACATGAGATACCCCCACTGTGTCCCCACTGGGTCACTTGTAGGTCCCTTTAGCTAATCTATGTAAAGCCACACATGCCTTTGTATCCACCAAGATAGGTACCACATCCACTGGACTGCAGACAAAGCTGACATATGTGCACTATTTGTTGCATGGTCTCCCTGTCCACATGTTACTTGCCCACAATGTCATTGTGATGCAGGGCATTGAATGTTAAGCACAGTTGGAAGACCTGGCAACTCTGGTGCCAATTTTGCACACCATCAGCTACAATGGCTACTATAGGATCTTCTTGCAGATATATGCGGCAGTCCCTCATGTTGCACATTATCTAACACTAACTGAACATGATCATCTTGCCCAGAATAGAAGTAAAGGTGGTGCGGTATCACAGCACAGCATTTAAATAATTATGAATAGTGATGAGAGTTGGCATAATGATTAAGGTGTTTACCTTATAGAGATAGGGTATGATTCTTACCCTTGAAACCAATATAGCAAATTGGTGACTTTGAAAGTGATATTGGCTAGTCTTCAAATGGTCCCCAAGAGCAGCTAGCCTAGTACTTACCTATGAACCTTAAGGGATAGTTGACATAATGGTTAAAGTGTTTACCTCACATGCAACAGGGTACAGGATTTGAATCTCACCATTTTTGCTTAAGCTGATATTTAATCATACTTTTGTTCAAGGTTGTTTGGTTACTATATATTGTAGTGATGTACTCTATTTAGTTCACGTGCTGTTCCTTCTCCAAGACCACTGCTTCTCAGATGAACAGCATGCATTGTTTTATTTTTATTTTTAATTCTTGCTCTTCCTTTGAGTTGCAATGACCTTGGAGGGAGAATAATAAAATAAGTTGGGTTGATGGGGGTTTCCCTGTCCCCACAAAAGCATTAACATGAGTTTATATTAAATGTTTGTAAGAAAAAGACTTCTTTGCATACAGTTTTTGAACCTTTTACCTACTTGAGGAAATAGTTTGTCCAATTAGGTAAAATATGTTGTGTTTTCACAGCTCTAGGAATGATGTGATGTTGTGTAACCAAAGTAAATAAAGAGATACAAACACATTTGTTATATCATTATTTTTACTATTTTTCACTTCTAGTATTTTACAGTGAACAGTTAGTAAACCACTCACATTCTAAAAGAAAAAAAAACATTATCTTACCATTTTAAAGATTATCTTAAAGGTACAGTAGCACCTCTTGGCTTGACCCTCCTTTAGCTTCTAAAAATATGTGCATTGTCATAATGACTGCAGTTTTATATCTTTTTTTAAACCTTTGCTTTGCCAGTATGGATGTGCCAGCTTTGCATGGCCACTTATTGTACATTTTTATAATTTTTTAATTTTTTTCTTTGTGTTAGTGCTTGTAACCCCAGTTCCCTTCTAAAAATGGTCTCTGCCCAGTAGGGCTGTTCTGGTTAATAAACTGTAAATAAAATAAAGCAGAATTCTTACTCCATGTTTTTCTCTGATTTTCTGCTTAGTATTAGCCCCATTTGTTCTGTTTTACAGCTACTACTAATCTTTAGTATAAAAAAGCTATATAGAAGGTCTAAGTCTAAGAGGAAATATTTATTTCATTCATCCTTGTAACACTTTATGTGTTTAATTCTATAAACGTACACAACAGTTTAAGAAAATATTTATGTCTCTCTTAAAAACAGTACAATATTGTTACTAAAGGTTTGAGGCTTCAAAGCATCATCAGCACATTTAGAAAATTCATAGCTATGAGGCTGGGCCATGAATCGGAGGTAGGTAGCTGCACAGAAATCAGCTACAGCCTGTAGGCAGACTAGATATTGAAAGATCTTCTATCACTGACATCACTGTATGTTTATAGACTGAATCATAGTCATAGTGCAACAGTGCAAGCAAACAACCTGATGACTAATCATTTAATTATTAGTAACTAGGTATGCCAAGGAAGAAAAGGAAGTATTCTATAAAAATAAACTAAAGCAATCTGGGTGTAAATGCCCATATAAAGTACTCAATGGCTGAATTCCGCTGTGGAGCATTTTCATTATGATGACTGAACTTTAGCTCATTTATGCCAGATAAATTCTTGATAAAGAAGGTATCTCTGGTGTTTTCTGTGCATAAGTACAACAAAGAAAAAGCCATTGCTTTTCTTTCAGCAAGAACTAGTAAGAGGTTATGGTAATCTCATACAATTACCTTTAAAATGGGTTATTATAAGAAAAGACCAGCATATGTAATTCTGCTTTATACCAAAACCAGTATTCTATCCAAAGGCATGAAATCAGTGAGATTTAAGCTCTCTATATTTTTTATCAATTGGCAAATTATTCACATAATGTATTGTGGTTATAATCTAGTAACACCTGCAACCACTAATGAGTTAACCTTTTTCCTTTGTGTGAAATCTCCTAATGCTATGCTGATTCATCACTTGTCAGTCTTCTGGAAGGAATGTCTTCTGCCACTCCTCAGCTTGGGGGAAGGTGAGGAGCATGAGCTTTCTGCTGTGATGATGTTTCAGAGTAGATAGCAGAACAGAGAACTAGGCTGTTTAAGCACCCAGGAGGCATTCTGCTTGTTGCATGTAATTTTCTTTTTAACAGATTGATAGGCTGTGACATCAAGCACTGACCTTCTCTGTTTGCTCTTTGCTAGTTGCTTTAATCAATTTATCATAAGGCAACCCCAGTAGTCTCTGTGTTCTCTGCAGATTGCAATGCTTGCTGGATACCCACCCCAGTGGAAAAAAAACAGCCTTTCAGGGAGGTCAGTCCCCCTTTAAAAGTGTTCAGCATTGCAAAACTGCCTGAGTCCATTTATTTAAAAACCTGCACTGTTAGTGTTGCAGGTAGAAACTGTAAATGTGCACGTGTGTGTGTGCGCGCGCGCGTGCGTGAGTCTCTGTCTGTGTGTCTGTATATGTAAGCCCCCTTACTCATCCTTATTAATATAGACTGACTCTATCCCTAATCCTGCCCCTGTCCCTAACCCCAGCCCTACACCTTACTACCTTACTTTAGAAACAACATTTCCATAACACTACCAGTATTCAGACTATGTATGTCTGAATTTAGTGGTTGAGTTTTGGTTAATGGATCACAAAAATAAACTGTTTTTACTTTTGCAATCTTTTTTTTTTGATTTTGTGGATTTTGTTATGTTGATTTTTGAAATGCTTGCATTAATCTAATTAATTAATTAATTAGATGCATATGCTTTTTGAAAAAAAATCACTATACCTATATATGTGGAGAGAGAGAGAGAGAGAGATGTTATTCAAATACTTGTAAATTGAACTGTTGCTTTAAGACTATACATAACTTTTGTTCTAGACAGAAAGGATTCCTGCATGCTTCAGCTAGCAGAACCAGTTATGTAATTAAATGGTGTATACAACAGAGGTTGTAGCCCCACCAAACCAGAGAAGATGGAGAATGATTGTCTGAATATTGTTTCTGGCTGTTATGCCGCAAAGAGGAAGCAGTACTGCTGACTATTCTGAGGAGACCTGGACATCTTGTTGTGAAGAAATCCATAGGGGAGAGACTTTACAGGGGGACATCTCTATGTTATAAACTTTGATACCTGCTTCTTTTAATACAGAAAGGAATTATTGAACTGTTTTGGAAGCAGACTGTGCTCTGTATGTAAGGGTCAGGGACTTATGAAAAAAAAGTTACTTATTTTTTCCTTTTGTTCCGAAAGTTATTTTTGGTGCACTTGCTTGTATAACACAGTCCACATTACTGACTTTTCTATCATCATAAAATAAAAACAGCATATTTTGATAATCCTATATACAGATAGACACAGATATAGATGTAGAAACACACACACACACAAACACACACACACACACACACACACACACACACACACACACACACACACACACACACAAACATTCTGGACTGATGGTCAATGTTGTGTGGTAAAAGTAAATAAAAAAAGTATCAATCTCTGAGTTGCAAAAAAAGTTCCTTGATCCACAACGAATGAAATATGACTAGACTAAACTGAAACATATCTTCAAGTCTCACTTTAATCCGCTAAAACAAAACATTATAGCACCTTACAAGCTTTAGAGGGAAAAGAACAGAGAATGGAATTCTGTAGGGTAGAAACACAATCAAAGGTTTCTTGTGAACTATGACCTGAGAGAAGCTAAAAAATTAACTGACCTTTTCAGGCAGAACCAGTGTGCACAGTGGAGAGCTATGCAATTTAAATACAGACATGTCGATTTTTATGCTGTAAATCACTGCATTGTACTGTCTTGTACTAATCCATCTATATGTCTATATGCTGTGAGAGTTACACATGCCAATAAATATCTGCCCACTACTAATTACTTACGTGATTGGATGTTTCACTGATTATGCCGAACATTGTGATGAAATAGTCAGACCTATTATTTTCTTGGCTATCAAATGCAGTTTCTGCATAAACTTTGCAGTGATGACTGGCAAAGAAAAAGTGAAACAGGAATCTTGATCCACATCTAGACGTCTCTAATACTGACAGTGGAAAGAACTGAACAGAATTCAAGTACAGATGAAGTGGGATTTGTGAATCCTAAATGAAATGACTGTAGAAAGCAGTAGCAGTTCTTTGTACTTTGAAGGCATGAAAACTTAAGAAATGTAGCACGAAGTAGAAATGATTCTTGAAACTGCAGGTATGAATGAAGTTACTGGCTGGTTTCCTTCATTTCCTTGCCATACATTACACATGCATAACATTTAATTGGATATAGCTTCATTGTGGAAACAGACCTGTCATCAAACACCTGAGTGTCAGTAGTGGAAGCAGCAGTCAAGAATGTTCACTATAGTACCCAACAGCACACACCACTGTATGACTGAGCATGGCCCATATTTATATCTGTCCTTTCATGAAATTTTGGTCTATAAATGCAGCATCCTATATGATAAGTTACATCTTCCAATGTACTGTATAGCACTGTTTCAAAGTGTACCATTATGTATTCCACACGGGGAATGGAGGCTTATGTGTGTCGTTTGACAATGGTGTCATGTTTTCATGCTTTCACAAATTCTACGGGAGGAAGTTCCAGTACAATGGGACACCATAGTGCTAACATCAGCAGGGCATCTGTTGCTGGCAATGATGGCAGTATCATGGGCCAATACCAAAATAACACTGCTTTCCATGCTACTGGAGGAGGAGTCACTCCCATCCAGTATTACAGAGGTCCATATAGAGGTACAAGCAGAGCACACAACCTCATCAGAGCATGTCAGATTCCCTGTACCTGAGAGCCCTACAATGGCTTCAGCTTTGTTATTGGTCTACATAGTATCTGAAACAGACATTGACTTTGAAGTTTGCATACTCACCATAGGCGAAGAGATGCATGGAGGTGCAGTCTCTCATCATGACTCTAGGACATCCTTTGATATGAATTTGAAACTTAAAATCCAATAGAAGATGTGCAGGTCAGTGATCCAGGCACAGACTTCTGCAATGCACAGCATTGTGGAGATGGTGAATATGCTCTATGGCTTGCAGTAGGACATGCTTTAGCTGTACAGTGACCAGCAGTTATACAGAGGGAGAAAAAAACTGCTGCTGAGGACAATGTTTGCAACTACTGCCTTCATAGCTGCATCCATGAGACACATTCCAATTGACATCTGTTCTGCTTCCACAGGGAATGCGGTCTGTGGCCATAGGAAAATCCAGATATGAGGTGATTTAGCACAGACCTTCCCAAGTCAGACTACATAGACTGTTGGAGAAACAGCATTGGTATCATTTGTGAGCACATGACCTGTCACCCTGGCTCTTAGTACCAGTTAGGTATTCCAAGTTGTAGTGACATCACTCCTTAGGCTTAACACATGGGATGCCTGATTAGGGCACATTTACATTGTCCTGCAGTTCTACCCCATCCCTGTCACAGGCTAGATCCAGCACTGACACCACAATCCAGCACAGTGAGCACCAGCAATGGTTACATCATGTCAGCACAACCTCACCACTGGAGGATGTGATCACTGACTCCCCTCCACTTCTCTAAGAACATGGCTGCCATGTTTCCCCCTATGACCCTACCACACATTATAGTGCTGCTGCCACCTATAACTGTCTCCCCCACCCTGTACATGTGATGACGACTGTGCCATGCCACCTCCTAAGCTGTACAGGTATGGTGACATCTGATATACACTTTAGCCACTCCCTACACTGGCCTGCATAGCCTGGGTGTAATATTGGATACATCATTTTTTTCTTGCATTGTCTGTTTCATGGTCCATGGTTTGCCAACACTGCAATGTATTGTGCCTGTCTCTGCCTTCATTGTGGTTCTGCTGTTGGATGTTCTTCTACTGATTCTCCACCCTGCCTCTTTGATGCTGCTGTCACTTGTGTAGCAGGTCCTGCCATGATGTTGATTTGCAGCTCCATTTATTTACTTAGTACCATATTCTGCAGCATAGCATACACTGCAAATATCTTGCTGCATATGTCTGGACTGGTTTGCAGTGTCCCTGCTGAGGTGCACAAAAATTAGAGGTATTCCTCCAGTAATCAAAAGATGTGCTACTCTAACTGTCATGTTTTTCATGGGCTATATTATAGGAAATTTCTAGCATGGTATGAGAGCTATGTATCAGACTCATCAACCAGGGCTCTAGGGCATATTTTGCATCACCTTCAAGACACAACAAATAGCATTATTTGCAGCTGTTCCCAGCATGCATGGCACTTGTGTATAGGCCTGAATTTCTGGCATGTGTGCACCTACCAACCATGTGACTGTGTGGGATGTCTCCTTGCAGGAATTGCTAGTATAAGTTGGATGTGTGCTATATATGTAAACTGTGTGTACTGTCTGGGTAGTGCATAAACATATCATACATAATACTGATATATGACTACTGGATCCAAAATAATGAATAAAATCACCATTTGAATAAAAACTTCTTTAATCACAAAACCGTTCTAGCGCCTCAGTGCAAACACCTTTATAGAACATAACATTTTGGAAAAAAAGCTTTCCTTAAATACAAAAATCCATGTTCAATAACCATTAAACAATTAAACAATTAAAACATTAAAACATCTTTGTCTTAAAGTAAACATCTCCAATTCACCTCATTGTTAAGCCCCATAGGAACCAATGTGTTTATATGTCAATATATAAATAGATTCTTTGTACAAAAGTTTATTCTTCAACACTAAATCATTATCATATTTTACATTAATCTGCTCCAAAACCACTCCTTGTAACAATGAATGGTCACTTGCATGTACTTCTTTAAAATGTGCAGATATAACTTTTTCTTCCTTTCTATTTTTAATGTCTCTTATATGTTCTAAAAATTGAACTCGAAACATTATTTTTGTTTTCCCAGTGTAATATAAATTACATGGACATCTAAGTGCATAAATTACACCTATGCTGTTACAAGAAAACACATCCCTACATGTATACTTAACCCCATTAATACCTTCAAAATTAGTAAGGATCTGTACACATACTGAACACTTGCCACAATGGTAAGTTCCAGGACTCCAGTCCAATTGCCTAATATTCATAGATGGAAATACAAATTTTCCATGTACCAGCATATCTTCTACCCCTTGTATAAGAAATCATTAATGTTTTGGGTAGTATTTTCAATAACACTTTGTACCGTCTCAAAAATTCCCAATAATGTTTAATTAGACTGGCAATCTCATCACTCTTTATGCTGTACATGCTTACAAAATACATCTTCTCTCCTTCACCAGGTCTTGTTTCATATTGTGTCATTCTATTATTTGGTATTAATATATTTTTCATATTTCTGTTATTATTACCAAAGATTTTTTTCTTGTGCCTCTTCTATAATATTAATATCATATCCCCTCCTTAAAAACATATCCTAGCTGATATGCCTATCTTATCTCTTAATACCCCCTTGTTATTACACAACCCTTCTTCTTCTTCTTCTTTCGGCTTTTCCCGGTTAGGGGTCGCCACAGCGGATCGCCTTGTCCGCACATTGAATGGCAGTAGAGTTTTACGGTGTCGAGTTGCCAGCTCGGCGCCCAACCTTCCACAGAAGGCACACTCACACACACACCTAGGGCCAATTTAGAGTGTCCAATCCACCTGCAGCATGTCTTTGGGATGTGGGAGGAAACCGGAGCACCCGGAGGAAACCCACGCGACCACAGGGAGGACATGCAGACTCCGCACAGAAGGCACCCCAGCCGAGGATCGAACCGGAGAACCTCTTGCTGTGAGGCAGCAATGCTAACCACTGCACCACCGTGGCCGCCCTGTTATTACACAACCCTGACAGTCTTAAAAATTCACTATGAGGAAGAGATGAGATTAAATGTGGGGGATGACAGCTTGTGGCCATCATCAAATTTTCTATGGACTCTAGTTAGGATAGACCCATCACTTTGTCCCTCCAATACCAAGTCCAAGAAAATTACCTTATTCCCTTCCTGTAATCCACTAAATGACAATCCGAAGGGATTATTATCCAATGTTTTTACAAATTACTGTACCTGAGTCCTACCTCCTTCACATATAAAGATCAAATCATCTATATATCTGAAGTATGATTTAACATACTGTTTCTCAAATGTTTGTTTGTACAAAAATCTGTTCTCAAAAAAAGCCATAAACAGATTGGCATACATGGGTGCAAATGGAGCTCCCATGGCTTTCCCCTGTTTTTGTCTGTATATCTTATTATTATATACAAAAAAAATATTTTTAAGACAAAAGTCCACTAACTCAACCACAAAGTTAGAAAAACTACTTTCACCCAACATAAAAAACTGCAGAAATGCCATCTGCATGTCTTATTGATGTATATAGGCTTTTTTACATCTAAAACCAACCAATACATTACATTATTCCACATAATTTCAGAAATCCTGTTCAAAAAATCAAAGCTTTCTTGTATATAAGCAGGTATTTTTTTGTACATATGCAATTAATATTTGATGCAACAACATGCCAATATTATATAAAAAATAACTGCATGCTGAAATTATCGGTCTTCCAGGTGGCTCAGTCATGTTTTTATGAATCTTTGGTAAACAGAAAAACACTGCTAATTCATTGTTCTTACATATAAATCTTTTTTCCACATATCATACATAATGTCCTGGGTTTCACATACCATCTGAATGTTCAGGGAGTGGCAACCATTTCTGATTATTTATTATGGGCCCTGTGGACCAGGTGGAGACTTGATAGAAATATGACTGCAATCTATGGTACCGAGGACTTCAGGGAGATGTGTTATCCCATTGAAGAGCTTCATTGTGCTAGCTTTCTCTTCTGCTGTCCTGGGGAACCTGGTGTGCTCCTCCACATGTTATAATGTAATGTATGGGGACTGATTTAGGATTTTTGAGGCCTCTGCGGTTTGTTGCAAGCTCCCTGTCACTAAGGTGGTTAATGCTTTACATGCCTTTATGTCCAGAGTAATGATCATACCATGCAAACACCTCTGTTTTGCTGGTGAGAGTGGCAACAGTTTGACTAGATCTCTCACAGTGTCTCTGTCCACTCAGAAATGGTCTACAAACTGTTGGCCTGTCAGGTAGTGGTGCATCAGGTGCTGTTTGTATCTCCTTCAATGGCCGGATGACCACAATGCACAACATTCTGAACACTGGCTGTGATGGTGGCTTTCAAAACATGATGCTGTGCTATTGCTGCTGCTAATACTTACATGGCTTTCATCATGTACACCATGGACTCCAGCATTCAAAATTGGTAAGTGTGGCATTACAGTACCACCATTTAATAAGTTTCTGAAATAGTCTCCAATGGTGAAATCTTCTATTTGCATATTCCACAAGGCTCATTTAAATGGGACACCTCATTTACATGTCATTATGTACTTATTAGCATGTTTTACATACTGCACTACTTCATCCATTGCACAGCCTCACTATCTGTGCCTTATAGCTGTCTGCTCATGGCTGCTACCCATGTGACTTTGTGCTGTGCACTCTCCTAACCATTTATGAATATCAGAAAATGTGTACAAGCTTTTTTTCAGGGCAGTATAATTATGAATTCAACCATCCAGAAAGTCTATTGATTGTCAAATATTTCCTCATTCTATATGCATTGAATTTGAATGGATTAAAAAGGCATATGCATTTACTGAAGAATCTTGTTTGTAGTCGTATATTGCAAAAACCTATATACAGCAAATTTATGTCTATTAGAAAGCAATGTGTGTTTAAGGACTTATTAACAGCCAAGTATTAAAGGAATCATTGTGGATTTATCAAAAGAATATGCTAATGATTAGATTTTATGATGAACAACATACTTTGGAAGTTAAAGTTATATCAATCACAAATAGTATATACTCTTATCAAAAGGAATTTGGCAGTAGTCAGATTCTGTAATATTCAATATATAGTGAACTTTCACAAAATGTGTATTAGGAAAGGCAGTAAGACTGGATGGTTTTCATATGCAGTATCTGGAGATAAACTGACAGCAAAGTGCTAGAATGCTGCTACTGTAAAAATAATCTTTCATGTCTAAATATCCAAATGAGTGAACACAGTGACTTCAAGTGAAGCAACAAATGGGAAAGCAAAATGAGGCAATTTTATTCTACTGTTACAGGGAAATTGCAAAGTATTTTAAGTGAGCTATGGTTGTTTAAAGAAAACAAAAGTCCAAACGGATTTTTGAATTAGAACAAGACCTTAAATGCTGGATTAAAGTCGAATAAAGTAATTTTTATTACAGAAAAAGAATTGTGTGCTGAAATATTTTGAGTAATATATATGAGGCTTCTTGAACAGATGCAGAGACAATCAGAGTCTAGAATTACAAATAGATCTTGCAACCATAGGTGTACTGGTGCATTACCTGTAGAGACAAATTTGTGTAGCAACATTTCAAGGAGCCTGTGGCTTCTGATCAGTCAATGTTAGAAACTTTGAAGACACTGTTTAAGCCTGGGGCATACCTTTCAACCTCTTAGAGCAAAAAATCTGGACAAAGCCATAAATAATTGGGACAAAGGCCCAAAAACAGACACAATTTTTAAATATTGATCTTACAGGTATAGAAAGTTCATAGAATAACAGGTTTTGCATTAGCTTGAATTTTCTGAAGGGTATGAAATCTGAAACTCGAATATCTGTCAATATTTTCTGACTTTAATCTTTAATGATTTGCCAGAAAACCACAATTTTAAGAAAAAAAGACCAAAAATATGAGGCAAAAATCTGGACAGTCTGCAAAAATCTCTACAGTTGAGAGGTATAAGGTAATATGGGTTTGCAAGAACCATAACTATTTTGCTTGGTCTGTGAGCAAGTGTATGAATACATGATCTGGCATGGCAGGAAGCCTAATCAGCAAAATGGCTGAATATTAATATAATTTTAACAATGTGTCAGCAAAATGGACATAGTAATACAATTGTTGTAATCAAGGATGATTGGGTGACTTATTTTGAAACAGTAGAACTTAATTAGACAATTACTCCCATTCCAAATTAAGAGTCGTGAGGCTGAAACCTGTGGTATCCATAACATATCCTTTTTAGTTTGGTGGAAGTTCCCTCTAACTAAAATGGTTAATGCTGTGTCCAGAGTAATGGTCATTTCATGCACAATTTTGCTTGTGAGTGACACAGTTTGAGTAGGTTTCGTACAGTATCTCTGTCTGCTCAGAAACGGTCCACAAACTAGTCTATCAGGCAGTGGTATTCAGGTGCTGTTTGTATCTCCTTCATTGGTGTGCACAGAACATAACAGGATATTTCTTAGTGTGGAAGCACTAAAGAAACCATGTAAAAAAATCACTCAAAAAATGTAAATACTCTTTAAAGAAGCAGCTGAACCTAAAGCCTTGGAGAGTAGCAGAGTAGTTCAAGTTTCATAATAGAAATCAAATGAGCATTGAAAGCATTTTGGCTATATGTATATATATATATATATATATATATATATATATCTATATATATATATATATTCAGCATGTAATGCGAAAAGGGGCTTTCAAAGAAAGATCTTACACTTGATCAGGCATTTAATGCTGTAACTTCAGAGGAAACAACAGCCTAATACACCAGATTGCAGCAGGATATGTCTGTTGGGATTTAAAGAATGTAATTCATTGATGGACTAAATGTAAATGAAACATGTCTGGTGCACTGTCAGGGATCAGGGACTATGATGTACTAACTATTCATATGATAACAAGCCTGAGCAATAATACCTCCATATCTATATATGAACAGCACAGTCACTACTGTGTCGTTTTGATACATCCACCACAAAATGCTAATACCTATGCAAGCTGTACTGTTAAAATACAATTATCATATTATATGGATGCCTATTTGTACTGTTTTGTTAAGATATAGCCATCATATAATATGAAAGCTTAGCTGTGCTGTGTTGTTAAGATACATCCTTTATATAATCTGAATACCTATCTGTTGTATTGTTGAGATCCATCCATCACAAAATGTGAATACTTATCTATATAGTAAGGCCTAGTTACTAACCCCATGACTATACCTCTAGTCATGAGTACTAAATTATACAATTCAGAATTCATGGCTCATTAACATGCTGCTTTCTGTATGGATATGTACTGTCCCACATTTGCATCTCAGTATACTTTGATATTAGAGTCATGGCATCAATGGCTGCATCCCAGGCTTGACTACTACTGGACAATGAGGTTTCCAGGGTGAGACATGAAGGTACCCAGAAGTGAACACTCTAAAGGAAGCCATATGCTCAGGGGTCTTGCTGTATCATAATTCTACAGGCAGCTCACGTCCTCACTGATTTGAGTAGTCCCATATCATTACGTCCTGTTCTTCCAGTCCAATTGCATCATGTCTGAGCATGCGTTGTCCTTTTCTGCTTCTTCTTACTGCTGAGACAGACTTTTCAAGTAAGGGGTGTGTGATTTTCTGCTCTGCTGAGACATTCAAGTAAGGAGTTGTTTTGAGATTTTCTTATTGCCAATTAATGTGTGTTAAGGGGTGTTTTGAGATTTTCTTATTGCCGATTAGAGTCTGTGTAAAGGGGTGTTTTGAGGGTTTCTTATTGCCAATTAGAGTGTGTGTTAAGGGGTGTTTTGAGAGTTTCTTATTGCTGATTAGAGTGTGTTAAGGGATGTTTTGAGACTTTTTTTTATTGCCGATTAGAGTGTGTTTTGAGAGTTTCTTATTGGCAATTAGAATGTGTGTTAAGGGGTATTTTGAGAGTTTCTTATTGCTGATTAGAGTGTGTGTTAAGGGGTGTTTTGAGAGATTCTTGTGTGTGTGTGTGTGTGTGTGTGTGTGTGTGTGTGTGTGTGTGTGTGTGTGTGTGTGTGTGTGTGTGTGTGTGTGTGTAAAATACTCAAGTTAAGTATGCCTGGTGGTTAGTGTTACTCAGGCTCAAACCATGTACCTTAGGTACAAGCAGCAACAGCCTAAATTCTCTACCCATACCACCACTTGTGATGCAAAGAGTTGAGTCCATAACTCTCAACTGTCCAGATTTTCACAGGATGTCTGGCTCATACTTTTTGTCTGTTCCTCTTAAAATTTGTGGTTTTCTGGCAAATCAGTGAGAACTGAATTCACTAAATAATGATAGAAAGACTGAAACTTAAATGGCTTTTAGGAAATGCATGGTAACACAAAGCATTTTATTCTAGCAACTTTCTAAGATTATACAAGCAATGTTTAAAATGTGTCTCTAGTTTGGGGCCTTTGTCTCCCCCCAATTAATGCTGGTGTTTTCCAGATTTCCTATGCTGCAAAGTTGAGGGATATATCTGAGTGTCAAGTGGATTTTACAAAGAGCTGAGAGCTTCAGGGAAAGAGAAGTTTAGTGCTGCTTATGCCAAGTCTGTATGCATTGTTAGCACAACAGGTAGTATACTTGCTTTTGATGCAGAAGGCTGTGGATTCTACTCCCACAGTATGTAGATAAATTGCTGATACTGTACTCTGTTGTACTTTAAAGAGGGTGGATGCTGCAGTCCTGAGAATGTCCTCCTTTGGAGAATATACCTAGTAACTATGAACCTGTTATCATTTTGCCATCCATTCCCTTTTGCAATATTCCTAGCGTATAATTTTTTTTTAATGTAACATAGGCAATTTATTCTTCAAGGGCAACAGGCACTTTATTTGTAGATGAAACAATGAAATATGAAGTTGTTTGCTAGCAGCAACCTCTTCATTAGTTAAAATCTCTTTAATGTGGAATTATTTAGATGGCTTCTACTTCTGCAGGGATTATACATATTTACTGATATTGGTGGATTGTAATGGCAGAAGTTTGAGAAGACTTTTATGATGGAAATGTTCTGAATTGGGCAGTTTTGTCATTATTGGTTCATACATTTTGTTTCACTGTTTACTGGAAAAATGTTCCAAACGATACATTTAAAATACTCTCTAACAAATGTACTGCATTATACAAGGAATATAAGTTAATACAATCAGGAAGGTGAATCAAAGAACACATGTATGTTTGTATGGTCCTAAATATGTGTGCAAGAGGCCTATGATTTGAAAACAGCCCAAATGTGAACTTTATCCACTACTGGCCAGATGCATTTTCTTTGAATGTGGGTTTCAGTGCTGTTTCAATGAATGTAAGTTTCAAGGCCAGTGAAGTTTTAATGCCAAGTTTGTTCTCACTGTGAGAATGTATTGCTTTGTGTAGCAGATGTCTATCAGTGTTTGTACTATAAAATTTACAGTAAAATAAAAGTTTTAAATGAAATCCAAATAATCATTGTAGAAGTAAAGCATAAAGCAGTATGCACATTACTGTTTATGTTAAATGGGGAGACATAGCCAAATAATGGGACATTGGAATGACTGCGGGGGGGGGCATGTATGGAGGCCCTAATTGACCATGATGTTTTGAGGGGGGAAGGGTGGCAAACTCAAAGACAGCCCCAGTCATCAGAAACTCTAGCTACACCACTGAGGCAGCACTTTATAAAATTACCTGGATGGTTAGTGTGAAAGCTGAGTAGAAGCATGGCTATGTTGTACTCACCCATGCCCAACCCTCATATTTGGCTAAGGGTGTGATGTGCCTCTGTGGCAGTACTGAAACTGCATCAGATCACCTGCACTTGTCCTGTCAGTTTAGTGTCAGTGTCTTGCCTGAAAATTAGCTTGCATGATATTGCAGGTATCTTGCACTAATCCTATATTTCCCCATATAATCTGCATTTATGCACTGTGTGACAATAGTCTTTTCAGGTTACTAGCTAGAAATTTCAGGGCATACCTCCACAGAGATACTTATTGGATTTGTATGTGATCATGTTTAGCAGACGAAGCACACAAAACAGCTGATACAGTGACAGCTTGATGCGGGAATAGTGAATCTTCCTGTTTACCTTTCTGTGAATATGCAT
>NC_056751.1:166573617-166649839 GCF_019279795.1 Protopterus annectens | reverse complement strand
AAACCAAAATTTGAAGGGTTTTAGTTAACTGCACCAAAAACTGTTTCAAATTGCATTCATATAAAGTTTTGCACATGAATGGTATTACCATATAATTGCATTGTATTACTAGTTTATTTTATTCATAATCACTAAGTCTGAGATGAAGGATGATTTATTACTGTTAGGCTAAAGAGAACAGAAATATTTCAGTTTTTGAAAAAAATGAACATTTTTAAAGCACAGGTAGTTTGTTGGAAGATATCCCAAATGAATTAAGGAACCAGATGAAATTTGAAAGTTCCTTGTGTACAGACTTTTTTATGGCAATGAGCAAGCAGTATGAGGAGTTTAAATTAAAAAAAATGAAGTAATTTTTTTAATTTTAATTATTACACCTTTAGAAAGTAGAGACAATTTTAAGATATTTCCAAATTGAATTACACGTGGCCGTGGGCTAGTAACACCAACAAGTACAGGTCAACGTGTGCATGCCACCACCCATGCCCACCCACACAGTGCTGGTAGCAGCAGCAGTGCAGCTGCTACTACACCGACCACACCAGGACACAGCAGGCCACGTGGACGTGGCCCTGGACGGCCCCTGCGTGGACACGTTTCCAGCGGACATGTGTCATCGGAGAGTGGCCACTCTATACCTCCACCCGGTAGTGCCCGTGCGACCCCAGGCAGGCACGGGTCACGCCGCAGGCGACACAGTGAGCCGTACCACCTGCACTGTACAGTCTGGGGCTGCCAAGTATACCTCGTGTAGGCATCACAGATGACTGAACTGTGTACACACATACCCACACACAGCAAACACAACTGTAGGGCTCCACCACATCCACATGCATTCTGCACAGTCATGCCCAGTAAATGCACAGGCCCTTACGCACACACATGATGTCATCCATTGGTACAGCCTATGCCTGTGGCACACATATCACCCTGTGCATATGATGAAGTCTCTGCCACATAATCGTGAGCTACACCATTGGTGCACGGTTATGCAAACATATTCTGATGCACAGGGTGGACAACATAGTGAGAGGTGTATGTGATACCTGTGTCTGCATAGTATGTGATGTGTATGTTGTGGTGGCTGTGTATGGCAGGTGACAGGTGTGTATGTGATGTGGTTTGTGCACTGACATCATGCAGCAGATATACCATGTAGTGCAGGTGCAGCATTCATTGTTCTGTGTACACAGTATGCGTGTTGGTTACATGTGTAGCACCATATTGGTTCAGTTAACGCGTATGCCACGTATGGTGTACTTGCATGTACCCACTGGGAGCACTGTTATCAGTTCCCCACGTGTAGTCGTGGGGTACCCACAGGCACATCTGGCAATAGCAGCATAGCACAGGTACCCGCAACCGGCATGGACCCCTACATAGGTACATAGGCGCACATGTACATACCAGGCTATGTGCCCTACGGCATGTGTAAACCTAGCAAGACTGTGTGTGGCTGCTAACACCCCTTAGGATGAGGGTACCACATCCATCAGTCTCCTGTCCCCTGTCCAGCACTGACACAGAGATGATGCCTGGTGCATACTCATGATCACACATCCACACGTCATGATTACTCCTGCACAAAGGCAGTCAGGGCCTCTGCTTCACATGGGCTGGCAATCCTCTCCGTGTTGTAGGGGGTCTCTGGGCATTGACCCTGTTCCCCCAGCACGTCCTAGTCATCTTTGTGGTGAGGTGTGTGTAAGTTGCTTCTGTGGCTGTGTTTGCCCGGAGCCTAGGAGGTGGAACTTGTCCATGTCATCCAGGTTGGACATGGCTGTGTATGTCAGGCACAGATCACCACAGAGCAGACGTGCTGGGAAGGTATACAGCCAGAGTCCCCTTGGTCGGGCAGTGTGAGACACATGTCCCAGCACCTTTATCCCCGCCTCGTGGAATGTTTGTGGTCCTTCCGAGTGCTGCAGGTGTCAGGTTAGGTACAGCCCACATGTGCCATTGTACGCAATCATTGCTGTGGTGTGTGATGTGTACAGGGGTACAATGAACACCCGTGATGTGGATGTGATTCCTTCCAGACCAGGTGGCCACAGTGGAATGTCTTCCCACCCACATTGGCATTGTGTGTGTTGACAGAGGTTACTGACAGGTGTGGTACCCATTTCCATGAACACGTCCACCATGTTGAATGGATCACCACCTACATGTTACGTTGGGGCAAACATGTCCTTCACACTGGGTAGGTCTGCACCTTCTCTGGCATATAGCAACAGGCCATGGCTCTCACACCAGTTATCCATGTGTATGACATCCTAGGTGGATGTCCGTGTCAGATGGGGTGTTGGGTATGGTGGCCGGTGTGCAGTCATCTGCATACCTTGTCTGCCACAATCCCCCTATGTTGGCATGCACATTGTAAGGTCGAATGCCGAATGGCAGGGGGCCCAGGACGGAGCCCTGTGGGCCTCCACTCAAGACCAGCTTTTAGTCTGACACGGCACCAGGAACACACACCCTGTGTGGTGTGACCTCCAACCATTTTGAGAACCATCGTGTGACTTATGTCCCCACATGTACGCTGGTGAGCCTTTCCATGAGACCCATGTGGAGTGCGTTCTGAATGCTCCCACCAGGGCATGGTAGTGTGTGCAAACCGACCTACCCCCATCAATGGCCTTGGTGACTGCTCCAGACAGGACGAGCAGGTTTGGGAGGCAGCATCTGCCCTTGACTAAGTTGTTGTGGGTATGTTCTGGTATTGGCTGTACACCACTGTTTGTATTCATGGGCACCTGTATGGCCCTCCCCGCAGCTTTGCAGACAAGGCTTGTCAAGCTGATAGGGCGGTAATGTCTGCAGTCCATAACAGCACTACCCTGGCATAGTGGGACCACAGATGCCATATGCCATCCAGCGGGGACCTAGCCCATAGTAAGGCTAACATGAGACAGTGGCCTTATGTGTGGGGTGAGGGCCTCAATGAGGTTGGGTAGCACACAGCCAGGGACACCATCGGGGCCCATTGGTGCTGTGTTAACCATCTAACAGATATCAGATTACTCCAGGGCATATGAGATGTTTCGAGGCTAGACTCTGGTGGGATGGATATGTCCCCTCTTGGGGTGGGGGGTGGATGTATGCATGGGACATGTCCGCTGGTTTGTTGACAATGTCTGTGGGTGCAGTGACCGTTGTACCATTCTGGATCATTTCTGGCCATGTCTGCGCTCCCACCCATGTCCCTACCACAGTTGAGGAAGGCCCTATGGTTGTCTCATGTGCCCTCTGCAGTACCACTACCACAAGCGGCCTTGGATGATTGTATGTGTGGCCGTATGTTGACGCTGGTATGAATGGGTGATGGCTTCCTGGTACTGATAATGCTCCGTCATGTATTAGCTCCAACTGCTGATGTACGGTTTGTCAGTGGCTGTGGTCCACCAGACCATGTGCCTACCTTTGGTGGACAAGGTCCTGATGTTATCATGATCACTTGGTGCAGACATCCCTGTGTGTGCTCAGAGAAGGCATTCGTAAGGGAGTTGGCAGTGCGGCCTGTGTTCACCACTGGCATGGTGGACTTGTAGGGTACCACACCGGTCGTATGATGTCTGTGGTTTGCTGTGAAGAGGTCCTCACTTAGGTCTCCCATGCCAGTATTGGGTGCAGGATGTGGATTACCAGTGGATACACTATATGGTCTGACATCACCATTGAGGGATGTACATCCTGTGTGGAGCATTTCCTCCCCATGTGTGATGGGCAGAACTGGTATACGTCCCCCCCTAGTGGGTATGGTTCATGGCTGTTTCACAGCGGTCACGTGTATGAACACCCGGGACCTGTGGCATAGGGTGTTGTGTCATGGGTAATGTTCCCAGTCTATGTATGGGTGCTTGACATCACCCAATACGGTGCTGTTGTGAGAGCATGCACACTCACCAGTGTCCTCAGGACGGCTGTGCAGGTATCCTGGATTTGGGAGGGTGGTCTGTAGCATGCAACAAACTGTAGGGCGGTCCTACCCATGGTTAATTGCACCTGGATATTCCCCGCTGCAATGGCCACGTCTGTGGCATGGCCGGGTTGCTGTTGTGTGGCTGGGCACACACGACGGTCCACATTCTGCCACCCATGCTGTTGCACCATGTGTATGCATGTGTGCTCTGTGCCGAGTCTAAGTGTCTGAGCATGCCCAGTAAGCAGTTGTGTAGATGGACACACAGTACAGTGCACACCGCGCCCGACTGCAGTAATACCCCCAGTGCATGCCTGTATCCCCTTCGCAACGGCCACGTCTGTGCCATGGCTGGGTTGCTGTTGTGTGGCTGGACACACACGACGGTCCACATTCTGCCACCCATGCTGTTGCTCCATGTGTATGCATGTCTGCCCTGTGCCGAGTCTAAGTGTCTGAGCATGCCCAGTAAGCAGCTGTGCAGATAGACACACAGGACAGTGCACACCGTGCCCGACTGCGTTGATACCCCGTGAGCATGTCTGTCTCCCCTTTGCAACCGCTAGGTGTGGGAGGCATGGCCAGTACACCCGCTGGGGGTACACACGACAGTCATCACCGATGTCTGCAACTGGGCGTGTAGCCATGGCCAATGGCATCCTGTATAGCCATGGTGACCATCCAGGTGACACATGTGGCTGTCATGACACATTGGCTGCCTACATCCTGCACGACGGATGCCCTCCCATAGGGTAAAGTGTCATGTGGTGCATCCCGTATTCCTGTCGTGATGTACTGATCACTAGTTATTTGGTATTCCCGACTGCAGCACTAACGTGTTACTGTACGGCCACCTTGGGATGGTAACAGGCTGCGTGACTGCGCACTCTGTCTTCATTCCCTATCGGACGCATTGCCTCTGCAGATGATACCACCCACCTAGGGGTATGCCTCCTGACAGTGCTGTGCTCAGTAATCCCGTTAGCGCGTTCTGTAAATGCTTCATGCTGTAGTGAGTTCATGTAGGTAGGCGTAGGTTCGACTCTCGGCCCTTGTGTGTGTGTGTGTGTGTGTGTGTGTGTGTGTGTGTGTGTGTGTGTGTGTGTGTGTCCAGCTGCCTCTGCAGATGAACTTGCTTTTAGACGCTTCGCAACACATACCTCGGCTATTGCCGGCTATTGTCTTACAAGTGATGTCACCCGCCTAGAAGTATGCCTCTGACAGCGCTGTGCTCAGTAAACTCGGTAGCGCATTCTGTAAATGCTTCATACTGTAGTGAAATCATATAGATAGGTGTAGGTTCGACTCCCGGCCTTTCCATGTGTGTGTGTGTGTGTGTGTGTTTCCAGCTGCCTCTGCAGATGAACTAGCTTTTAGACGCTTCGCAACACATACCTCGGCTATTGCCGGCTATTGTCTTACAAGTGATGTCACCCGCCTAGAAGTATGCCTCTGACAGCGCTGTGCTCAGTAAACTCGGTAGCGCGTTCTGTAAATGCTTCATACTGTAGTGAGATCATGTAGATAGACATAGTTTCGACTCCCGGCCCTTGCTTGTGTGTGTGTGTGTATTTCCAACTGCCTCTGCAGATGAACTAGCTTTTAGACGCTTCGCAACACATACCTCGGCTATTGCCGGCTATTGTCTTACAAGTGATGTCACCCGCCTAGAAGTATGCCTCTGACAGCGCTGTGCTCAGTAAACTCGGTAGCGCGTTCTGTAAATGCTTCATACTGTAGTGAAATCATGTAGATAGGCGTAGGTTCAACTCCCGGCCCTTCCATGTGTGTGTGTGTGTGTGTGTGTTTCCAACTGCCTCTGCAGATGAACTAGCTTTTAGACGCTTCGCAACACATACCTCGGCTATTGCCGGCTATTGTCTTACAAGTGATGTCACCCGCCTAGAAGTATGCCTCTGACAGTGCTGTGCTCAGTAAACTCGGTAGCGCGTTCTGTAAATGCTTCATACTGTAGTGAGATCATGTAGATAGGCATAGGTTCGACTCCTGGCCCTTCCGTGTGTGTGTGTGTGTTTCCAGCTGCCTCTGCAGATGAACTAGCTTTTAGACGCTTCGCAACACATACCTCGGCTATTGCCGGCTATTGTCTTACAAATGATGTCACCCGCCTAGAAGTATGCCTCTGACAGCGCTGTGTTCAGTAAACTTAGTAGCGCGTTCTGTAAATGCTTCATACTGTAGTGAGATCATGTAGATAGGCGTAGGTTCGACTCCCGGCCCTTCCGTGTGTGTGTGTTTCCAACTGCCTCTGCAGATGAACTAGCTTTTAGACGCTTCGCAACACATACCTCGGCTATTGCCGGCTATTGTCTTACAAGTGATGTCACCCGCCTAGAAGTATGCCTCTGACAGCGCTGTGCTCAGTAAACTCGGTAGCACGTTCTGTAAATGCTTCATACTGTAGTGAGATCATGTAGATAGGCGTAGGTTCGACTCCCGGCCCTTCCGTGTGTGTGTGTGTGTGTGTGTGTGTGTGTGTGTGTGTGTGTGTGTGTTTCCAGCTGCCTCTGCAGATGAACTAGCTTTTAGACGCTTTGCAACACATACCTCGGCTATCAGCGGCCATTCCTTTATGGATGTTGCCACCCACCTGTACATGTGCCTCTGCTGGTGGTGTGCTCGGTGGTCCACGTAGCACATTCCATACCTGTGTTGTACGTTTGTGCATTTGGGTATGTGGGTGTGTGGTCAAACAACATGCCTGCCACATGTGTGTGTGTGTCCATGCTCCCAGCTGCATGGGTTCATATGGTATTGCCTTGTGGTTTACGCATAACACACCTATCCTGCCGCCATCCCTGTGTTTCTGGATGGTGGTATGCAGTTCGTGTACTGCTTGTGTGTCTGTTGTGGTTGGCGACCACCGTAGCGTGATCTCCACGTACACCATGCTATGGTGTGCTGGGGTGATGTTGTGTACATGACACACCCGGGCCTGCCACATGTGTCCGTCTGTATCTCTGTCATTGTATATCTACGTACCTATGTTGTGGCCGTACTGCTGCTCTAGCATGGACGGCTGTCTTTCCCATGTATCACATATTTGCACGGGAGACACATATGACTGTGGTCCGTTGTGTATCCACTCATTGTCCATGCACTGTCCGTATTCCAGAACACCGTATTGACATCTGCTGGATATCGTAACACACAGCTATCCTTGCTGTCCTGGCAGTGTACCCGTACACGCCATACACCTTGTGTGTACTTGGCTAGTTATGGTGTGTGTATGTCTACCTGTGCTGTATGCATGGTTGTGTGTGTGTCCCGCTACAGCCATCTGTGCATGTGTCGCCACCATGGCTAATCCTTGTGGACCGCAGTTTCATGTGCACGTCTGCACATACCTGCAGACTGTACTACCCCTCCTATGGCTGCGGACTTAGATCGACTGCTGCCCTAGGCTGTAGGGCTCCTTGGCGCCCACCACCACAGCACATGGTGCCCCCATCATGGTATACCTACATGACACACCTACTAGACAGGTGGCCCTAGTAGTGCGGCACCCTGGCCAGCCGCAGGAATGCTGTACGCCTACGGCTGGATGTGGGCAGATCACAAGGCATACATCTACATTCGGCGTTTTACGATGTCCAGGTTGTAATACCAGAGGGGGGACCTCATCAGCTATGCTATAGTATGTGGATCTATTTGGTTTAGTAGGTGGAGGGTTGCCCACACACCAGGGCTGACCGATGGAACACTGATGAGGCCTCTTTTGAGAGGCAGGTGGAGCAAGCCCCCGTAACATGGATGTAGTTTAGGTACAGATGTAGGGTTAGCACACATTCGTCCACTCATTCAGTTCTGTACCGCTGTATTACAGTGATATGCTGTGCATATCTGCCATATACATTGTTAGATCATTCAATGATGAGTATTCGGCATAGTACAATATCATATGATACATGTGTTAATAGGATGCCTTCTGAGGTGTTAACATATGTGTGTGTGGTAAACATTGCGTCTGTGCTTTCTATGCTGTGGTTACATGTTCATTGTTTGCACAGAAGGTAACAC
The DNA here is from genome assembly GCF_019279795.1 of Protopterus annectens. Classification (NCBI taxonomy): domain Eukaryota; kingdom Metazoa; phylum Chordata; order Ceratodontiformes; family Protopteridae; genus Protopterus; species Protopterus annectens. Next base: position 166,641,879 of record NC_056751.1, on the reverse strand, counting down.
ATGGAAGTGTGAGGGGGGATATATAAAGCCTGGACGCGTCTATGTTATGTGTACGTCTCACGGAGCGTACAGGTGATAGCGCTGACATGTCTATGGAGTAACCTTTGGATACCACATGTGACCTGTCGTGGACGAAACGTCTACGTTGACTGTATCATCTACCTATGTGTGTCGTGCTTTGTGTGCCATAAGGTGCCAGCGGGTCTTTGATCTGGATTATGTGTATTCCATGGTCAATTGACATTAACAGTATTACTTCACAGAAGGATGTCCTTCATTTGTGGGGACGCCATAGTTTCACCATCGTATGGCTTTCCTAGCTGACATTGATATTGTGCCATTGGTATGTGTTCCACAGGTCACCCATGTCTCCCGCGGTATGGGAGCGTGTGAACCCCATTCCGGTGCTGGCATATTGACAGCTGTGTACGCCGGTATTGGCACAGCGGTCTGGCTTTGTATGTGGAGTGTCTACTGGTTTCCCCATCTGTATTACCTGTGTTATGCCTCACTGCAGCTGTGTGGTTACACCAAGTTTGCGGTTATGGGTGCCATCTCGGTCCTACGCTTGTCCATCCCTCGTGAGTGTCTACTGGACACTGGTATGGAGCAGTACACATTTCACACCTGCATTTCGCATTAGACGGTGGATGCTTTGCACTATCAGTGGGGAGTAAGGCACGTGCTACTCCCACATCCCTCCCATGGTGCGGGACAATGTATTATCTGCCAAACAACACCGAGCCCCATTACTGCATACCCAGGATCCCATGGATGCAGCCCTCGATGGTACCCATTACACATCCTGCATGTGTGCGGGAATGGGATGTGGATGCACATCTATGGGCTCTACAATATGGGAATATCTGTACATATGTCACACCCTCTGTGGACAGCTGTCATCAACCCTGAACACGCTGGGGGTGCATATGTCTGGCTGTACCGTAGACACGGCTGTCAGTTATTTCGGGTCTCCCGATCGTGGCTGGTTGACATTGCGTATGGATGAATCTCTGGGGCCCTACTATGAACACCATTGTGCACATGTACAGTGTAGACCTTGTTGGACTGTGTCCATCTGGCTAGTGGGTTTGACCACTGCTGTATGTTCCCCCATTGCGGATGTGTGGTTGCTACCCATATTATGTAGTGCTACGTTGACCAGGGTATTCTAAACCGAAACCGGATGGTGTAGATCCAATGATGCAGGCTAGGAGAAGCTTTAGGTCATCCTCCAATGTCCCATTAGGATATGTCCGCCACAGTATCGGCACACGGACACAACCAAAGAATGTAGATCCTATTAAATCATTGACGGATGTTCTTCATAAGCGTGAACGCCATAGTGTCAGGATCCTATGACTTTCCCACTTAACGTTGTTGGTGTGCCGTTAGTATGTGTTCCACAGGTCAGCCATGTGTTCCGCGGTATAGTAGCGAGTGATCACCATTCACCTTCTAGCAGATTGGGTGCTGTGTATGCCAGTATTCGCACGGCGGTCTGACATCGTATGTGGAGTCTCTACTGTAGTCCCTATCTGTATTCCCTGTGTTGTGCCTTACCACAGCTGTGTGATTCCACCAGGTTTGCATTTATGGGTGACATCTTGGCCGTACGATTGTCCATCCATGGGAACTGTCCAATGGACACTGGTATAGTGCTGTACACATTTCACAGCTGCATTTAGCATTCTCCGGTGGGTGATTTGCATAATTAGTGCGGAGTAACGCATGTGCCATACCCACATCCCTCACACGGGCGGGACAACGGATCATCTGCCAATCAACACCGAGACCCATGTCTGCATACCCACGATCCCATGGCTGCAGCCCTCGACAGTACCCGTTGCACATCCTCCACGTGCGGGAATGGGATGTGGACGCACCTGTATGGACTGGACAATCTGGGGATTCATGTGCATATCACCTGCAGTTCATGGACAGTTGTCATTAACCTTGGACACGCTGGTGGTGTATATATGTAGCTGTGCCGTAGTCACGGCTGCCGCTTCATCTGGGTCTCCCGCTCCAAGCAGGTTGCATTGCGTAAGGATAAATTTTTGGGTCCTACACTGGACACCAGTGTGCATATGTAAAGTGTAGAACATAGTGGACTGTGTCCATCTGACCAGTGTGTTTGACTTCCGCTGCATGTCCAGCAGTCACGGATGTCTGTTTGAGTACCCATATTATGTAGTGCTACGTAAACCGGGTCTTCCACCACTGAACCCAAATGGTGTAGTTCCCATGATGCAGGCTAACAACTGCTTTCACTAATCCGCAGATATCCCATTGGGACATTCCCGCCTCTGTATTGTCACATTAACACGAAGAAACCATGTATAACCTATTGATTCATTGCAGGATGTTCCTTATATGTGTGTACGCCATAGCTTTAACATCCTATACCCTTTCTATTTGACATTGTTGGTGTGCCATTAGTATGTGTTCCGCAGGTCGCCCATTTGTTCTGCGGTATGGCAGCGAGTGATCACCATTCACTTGCTGGGAAAAAGAGTGCTGTGTACACCGGTATTGGCACAGCGGTCTGACTTTGTATGTGGAGTCTCTACTGTAGTCCCTATCTGTATTCCCTGTGTTTTGCCTTACTACAGCTGTGTGATCCCAGCAGATGTGCTGTTATGGGTGCCATCTTGACCGAACGTTTGTCCGTCCATGGGGAATGGCTACTGGACACTGGTAGAGGGCTGTACACATATCACAGCTGCATTTAGCATTCTCCGGTGGATGATTTGCATTATTATTGTGGAGTAACGCATGTGCTATACCCACATACCTCCCACGGGGCGGTACGATGGATTATCTGCCAATCGACACACAGCCCCATTTCTGCATACCCACGATCCCATGTCTGCAACCCTCGACGGTACCCATTGCACATCCTCCATGTATGCGTGAATGGGATGTGGATGCACGTCTATGGACTCGGCAACCTGGGGAGTCCGATCCATATGTCCTGCATGTCATGGACACTTGTCATCAACCTTGAAAACGCTGGTGGTGCACATATGTGGCTGTGCCGTAGTCACGGCTATCAGGTCTTCTGGTTCTCTAGATCGCCGCCTGTTCACATTGCATTCAGATAATTTTTGGGTCCTACAATGGACACCAATGTGCATATGTCAAGTGTAGAACCTATTGTACTGTGTCCATCTGGCCAGTGGGTCTGACTGCTGCCGTATGTTCAGCAATCACGGATGTCTGTTTGAGTACCCATATTATGTAGTGCTACGTGAACCGGGTTATCCGCCACTGTACCCAAATGGTGTAATTCCAATGTTGCAAGCTAACAATTGCTTTCACCTATCTGCAGATATCCCATTGGGACACTCCCGCCTCTGTTTTGTCAACTTTACACGAACAAAACATGTAGATCCTATTAATTCATTGAAGGATGTTCTTTATATGTGGGTACGCCATAGCTTAACCATCCTATAACCATCCTAGTTCACGTTGTGGGCGTGCCATCAGTATGTGTTCCACAGGTCGCACATTTGTTCCGCGGTATGCAAGCGAGTGATCCCCAGTCACTTGCTGACAGGTTGAGAGCTGTGTACGCCGGTATTCGCACGGCCTGACATTCTATGTGGAGTGTCTGCTGTACTCCCTAAATGTGTTCCCTGTGTTCTGCCTTACTACAGCTGTGGGATTCCGCCAGGTGTGCAGTTATGGGTGCCATCCTGGACGTACATTTGTCCATCCATGGGAACTGCCTCATGGACACTGGTGTAGGGCTGTACACATGTCACAGCTGTATTTAGCATTCTCAGGTAGATGATTTGCATTATCAGTGCGGAGTAACGCATATGCCATACCCACACACCGCACACGGGGCGGGACAACGGCTTTTCTGCCAATCAAGTCCAACACCCATTCCTGCATACCCACGATCCCATGGCTGCAACCCCCGACAGTACCCATTGCACACCTTCCATGTGTGCAGGAATGGGATGTGGACACACATCTATGGACTGGACTATCTGGGGATTCCTGTGCATATGTCCTGCATTTCATGGACAGTCGTCATCAACCTTGAACACGCTGGTGGTGCATATATGTAGCTGGGCCGTAGTCACACCGGTCACATCATCTGGCTCTCCCGATCGCGGACGGTTGACATAGCGTACGGATTAATTTTTGGGTCCTACAGTGGACACAAATGTGCATATGTAAAATGTAGAACATGTTGGACTGTGTCCATGTGGCCAGTGATTGTGACTGCTGCTGTACATTCCCCATTCGAGGATGTCTGTTTGACTACACATATTATGTTGTGCTACGAAACCCATGTTCTACTACGATTAACCCAAATGGTCTTGCTGTACTGCTGCAGGTTGGCAACTGCTTCACGTAATCCTCAGACAGCCCAGTAGGACATGTACGCCACTGTATTGTCAATATGACACAGCCAGACCATGTGGACACGATTGATTCATTGACGGATGTACTTTATGAGCGGAAATGCCAGTGTTTCAACATCCTATGACCGTCCGAGTTGACGTTGTTGGTGTGCCATTGGTATGTGTTCCACTGGTCGCCCATGTGTTCCGCAGTATGGCAGCGAGTGATCCCCATGTTGTTGCTGGCAGATCGAGAGCTGTGTACGCCGGTATTTGCACGGCCGTCTGGATTTCAATGGGGGGTATCTACTGTAGTTTCCATCTGCATTTCCTGTGTTATGCCTTACTGCACCTGTGTGATTCCACTGGGCTTGCAAGTATGTGTGCCATCCTGGTCGTAGGCATATCCATCCATGGGGATTGCCTACTGGACACTGTTATAGCCTGTACACATTCCACACCTGCATTTAGCATTATCTGGTGGATGCTTTGCACCATTAGTGGGGAGTAGGTCATGTGCTACACCCACACCCCTCCCACGGGTCGGAACAACGAAATATCTGCCAAACAACACGAGCCCCATTTCTGCATACCCAAGATCCCATTGCTGCACCTATCGATAGTACCCATTACACATCCATCATGTGCGGGACTGGGATGTGGACGCACATGTATGGACACGGCGATCTGTGGATTTCTGCTCATATGTCCTACATTTCATAGATACCTGTCATCAACCTTAATCACACTGGTGGTGCATATGTCTAACTGTGCCGTAGTCACGGCTATCGCATCATCTGGTGGTTGGAAACGGCTGGTCGGCGTTCTGTTATAATGTATTTTTGGGTCCTACAATGGACACATATGTGCAAATGTAAAGGTAGATGTTGCTGGATTGTGTCCAACTGGCCAGTGGTTTTGACCGCTGCTGTATGTTCGCCAATCATGGATGTCTCTTTGACTACCCATTCTACGTGGTGCTACGTAAAACAGGTGTGTTAGAACTGTAAATAACTGATGTATATCCAAAGATGCAGGTTAGCAACTGGTTTACATAAATCCCAGACGTCCCAATAGGACATATCCGTCACTGTACTGTCAACATAACACCACCGGAACATGTTGATCCCCTATGTATTCATTGAAGCATGTCTTCTTTATAGGTGGGAATGCCATAGCTTACATATCCTACTTGACGTTGTTAGTGTGCCATTAGTATGTGTTCCACAGGTCGCTCATCTGTTCCGCTGTATGGTAGCGAGTGCTCCCCATTTTGTTGCTGGCGGATCGAGCGCTGTGTATGCCGGTATTCGCACGGCGGTCTGACTTTGTATGGGGAGTATCTACTGTACTCCCTATCTGTATTTCCTGTGTTATGCCTTACTGCAGCTGTGTAATTCCACCAGGTTTCCAGTTATGGGTGCCATCTTGGTCGTACACCTGTCCATCCATGGGAATTGCCTACTGGACAGTAATATAGGGCTGTACACATTTCACACCTGCTTTTACCATTATCTGGTGGATGCTTTGCATCATTGGTGGGGAGTAAGGCACGGGCTATACCCACATCCCTCCCACGGGGCGGGACAACGGATTATCTGCCAAACAACACCGAGCCCCAATTTTGCATACCCAGGATCCCATGGCTGCAACCCTCCACGGTACCCATTACACATCCTTCATGTGTGCGGTACTGGGATGTGGACTCACTTATATGGACACGACAATCTGTGGATTTCTGTTCATATGTCCTGCATTTCATGGACAGTTGTCATCAACCTTGAACACGCTGGTGGTGCATATGTATAGCTGTGCCGTAGTCACGGCTGTACACCGTCTGGGTCGACCGCAGCTGTTTCATGTCTCAAATGGGTATATTTTTGGAGTCCTACAATGGACACCGATGTGCATATGTAAAGTGTAGAACGTGTTGGACTGTCAACATCTGGCCAGTATGTTCCCCAATCGCAGATGTCTGTTCGCCTACCCATATTATGTATTACTTGGCCTATCCATATCCACGTGCCAGTAAGCGTAAATACAGCAAACCTTTAGTCCTGGTCATCTTCATAAAATACATCCTTGAACATATATCAGGCCAAAACGGACAATGACAGAAACGATACACTCCACAGTCAAAACATACTAAGCTCTTTCACCCACTAACATGGGTCATCGTCGGCGTACGAAATACATTACATAGTCGTCCCTTATACACTTCCTTCAGAGTCAGTTTAAAGTCAATTAATCAGTAAACCTGCTCATAGTTAAGTGGACAGTGCTCCATGTCTTGAAGATAACGTGACATATACAAGTCAGTGTTGCATACATTACTTAATGGAAACAATAATACAACAACAATGTGTTTATATAACTACAATATTGGTCAATACAATCAGTATATTGACACATAGTTGATAATTGTTGTGAGTAAACCTTAGAATGTAGTGTGTTGATCATGGTATGAAATATCAATGTGTATAACTGTTGCATTACGATTCCAAAGCATGGAATCAATAAGTACAATTGAAGCATAATATGTATAAATATGAATGTAAATGAAAGTCACAATGTTACGTGTGAATATGACTGTATCATAACTATATCAATATGAAATGGAATGAACTGTAGTTGTTTACATCTTCTTTTCCGGTGACAAATGTATGTCCATGCGTCATATATAGGGGCCGTCGGGCTGCTGTGTGTAGATGTATACATGTGAACCCCTCGTTTCATACCTTTCTTTGTTACTGTCTGTGGATTACCTGTGTACACATCAATTACCATGCCATACCTTTCCGCTGTACAGGTTCTGGCATGGTGTACGGCTGGTTGGCCCTCAATCTTGCTGTGTGTTACATTGACCAGTGTCTATCTGGCAATTCGCTGGCGTGTCATGTGTGACCTTCTTGCTTCTTTAGGGACCTGATCCCATAATTGTGACGTGCTTCCACCGGCCATATATCTGTCTGTCGTCTGGGATCTGTGTGTAACCAGTCCTTTCAGGACACGTTCTATTGTTGTTCTTTTTTGTTTACATATATGAGTACTTTGGTATGTTGTGCTATGATTGTGTGTGGGGCATTTTTCCATGGGCCTCTGCTGACACTGGACATATATCCAGCTAGCGTAGCCCGGTCAACAAGTGTGAGCCAACTGGACGCAATTGCATGCGGGGCAACTTCTGACAAGTGGGTCGGGTTACTGATGCATACCGTCATCAATCCATACTACTAACACATACGTTATTCTATCCACATTCTATGTTTGTCTCATCACATAGCGTGTGTTTCTCACTATTTCTAACAGTACTTTACATGGCATTGCCCGATTCCATACTTTCAGAGGCTGACATTTATGAGACCTGTCTGGTTGACGTGGAGGACACATCCTTAACCTGCCCTGCTTCGGGGTCACACATGCACACGCGCGTGCATTTCCTAATTGTGGTTTACGCGCGCACATGCATATCCGTATTCTGTCTCCATATGTTTACTGGCCCTGTGTGGTTACGTGGTCTGTGTTAGTTGTGACTATTCCAACATATCTGTGATCCGGTTGACGGACGTGTGCGAACGCACGTACACCTTTATACATGTAACAGTCTTTGCAGCATGGACGCATTACGTACGCTCACATTTATATGTTCCATAGTCGTAATTCAAACAGGACTGCATTCACGTTTGCGGTTACTGTGACCACTACACGTTAGCTGTTCGGTGTCATTAATATGCATACCCATGGTACTTAGCTACATTTACATATCCCCACCCCACCCCCAAGACGCATCGTCACTGGCATCCCTTCTCCTGCTGGGAAAGGTGCGGTACTACATGTTAAACATTCCTTATTCCCTCCGTTCATGGCCCAGGATGCATATGTCTTGACCGCAGGGATGTTCAGATCACAGGGCTTATATCCCCAACGACAGGCCTTCGATGGTCAGGGTGTCCCTGTGGTGCTTTGGGTTTGCTCTTGTCCGCCCAGTGTGCGGAACTGCCCTGACCGTGTACCAATGTTAGATGAGTCACATGGCCACGGTTTATCCGTGTCTATGATACCATGTCCCCCATAATTCCTAACCGTGCGCTGATTGGCGGCGTACCCGTTGTCGATGTTGTTATAGTAATTGAAAACGGTCTGGTCAAACGGATCTATTTCTATTACTAACACTTGGTATTCATGACCTGTCGCCATATTACATGGGTTTAATATTGCGTGATGGCTTTCACTGAGCCACGGACATGTCCGTTGCTTAGTTTGGGCCAGTCCCGCTCTGCTACACACATTTAACATGACGGAACAGGTTGAACAGCTCAGCAACGGGGACATCGGCCTCTCCGTCACTGTTTAGTATTGAATCGCTATGGTGACTTTGTTTCACAGAGCGAGACAGTGTCGACATTGGTAACGGACATCTCGCGCGTATGCGTCCACACTGCCGCTGGTGGCGTATGTCGGCGTTTAGGCGGCGGACAGGCATTATGCTGTGCCATTATGTCTGGGGAATATATGGTTTCTTGCCATAGATGATATGTCATACTAGCAATGACCCGCGTCTGGGTGTGGGTACTGCTGTATTTACCCACGGCAAGAGTGGCCTTAGGTCACGTGGTGCCCTAGGCAGAAGTACTCCATGATGCCACTGCCACATCACCCGCTAACCCGTCCTGGTCTACCTACACAAAATAAAGGCTTGAAAGGTGCCCCGAGTAGAGCGGCCCTAGGAGGCTGCCTAGTTGGCCTATGCATAAGGCCGCATATGTGTGTGGTTCCTCGGGCGTCGGACTCGGGAACGCACCACGTCTGCCGTGAGTATATCTAGCATTACCCACATCCAGGCGTGGTTTATTGCTATGATGTTCCACACCTGTGTTTGGACAACCTACAATAGCTTCTGCTATTGGCATGCAATGCTGTGGGTGCCGGTTACCATACATATACCTTTCTCAAAAGCCATTTACACTTCTGAACACTACTGTGGTCTCCTTTGAGGCCCCTGAGCCAGTGGTAAACATTACTCAAACCGCTGAATTACGTACATATGCCTTCCACCAGCACCTACAGGACTGCATGAGTCAGGCAATCCCATACAAAACTGAGACTCTTTGTACCAAAGCCAAGCATCCAGTCTGGTGGACCCCAGCCATGAACAAGCTCTAGAATGACTGGAGGTAGCTACTACAAGATAGAGTGGAATACTTGTAAGGTAAGACACCCTTGCTCATTGTATGTGAAAACCTACAGGCTGTCAGGAAATCATCCAGGGGAAATTCAACAGAGAAATCAACAAGAACTCGACAGACAATCATAAGGCCTTCTTTAGCTATGTTGAACACCTGGGAGGACACTCCCAGATATGCTCACACTGGGTTCAGAATGATGTGAGGATGACTGAACCTACACACATTGCCAACATAATGGACGACAGGTTCGGTGCTAACTTCTCCCCCCCCTCACCCCACATGGAGAGATATCTATACCAGAGGATTGTAGATCCTGGAACTTCTGTGACACACAGGTGTGAAATGCTCTCTCCAAGGCAGTAAACACAGCATCCATGGGACCAGATGGTGTCCCAGCTGTGTACTCCATGAACTCAATGGGGAATTAAACCCACAGTTAGGACAGCTGTTTAACCGTAGCCTCACCTCAGGATACGTACCCAAGTAGTGGCACAAGGCAACTGTAGTCCCACTTCACAAGGATGGTGCATTCACTGACCCTGGTAATTACCATCCCATTAGCTTGACAAGCCTTATCTGCAAAGCCATGGAGAAGGATCATGATGGAAGTCATACATAATGACATAGGGGACTTGCATACTTTGGATCCAACCCAGTTTTGCTTGGTCAAATACAGATCATGCCTTTTAAATGTGTCTGACTTTTTAGGATCAGTCACCAAGGCCATTGATGAGGGCAAAGCAGTCCATACAGCCTACCTCGACCTGGCAAAGGCCTTCAACACATTACCCCCCTCAGGTATCATTGATAAACCCATTGGCTGGGATGTGAACACGTACATCACAGGATGTGTTGCAAACTGTCTATGTGACACAACCCACGAGGTCATAGTTGCTGGCAGCATGTCAGACCTACTGCCTGTCGCAAGCGGTGTCCCATAGGGCCCTTCCCTGGGTCCACTCCTCTCATACATCTACATTTCCACAGTACAGGCACACACAGGGGTGTTATGGGCAACATTGTTTGTAGATGACTGCGAAACAGGTGCCATAGTGGGACGGACATCTGACACAGATATCCTTCAAAGGGGCCTCCCAGATATGCATATCTGCTGTCAGGGACATGTCCCACAGCTAAATGCTAAGTAATGCAACATCATACCTGTCGAGGAGTACTAGGTCACTCCTGTCCAGCATATAGGTGGCTGTCCACTGAGCGCAGGGGTGATTACTAGGGATCAGGGGACAGAGTTTGTCGGTCACCATTCGTTCAACACACACGTTGCTATCATGGTTCGGTGGGACTTCTACATTGCCCACCTGTTTGTGCAGGGATTCACATCTACATCAGGGTAGGTCATTGTCTCCTTGTACCCATTACGTGTTACACCTATGATTTACTACATTGCCCCATTCGGTGGGTATCTGACCCAACACCTACAGCAGCTGGGAAGGCCTCATAGGTTAATTGTCATACAGATGCAGGGTGACACGGATTTGTGTAATGCTGCCCCACTTGTAGGACCCCTGCCCCATTCAGTCACATACCTGTTGTTTAGTGTTGACCTGTGCCTGACATACGAGGCCATGTCAACCCATATGTCATGTCTATGCTTCACCTACTGTATCTGCATCCCTCAGAACCACAAGGGCAGGTGACATGAACCTTGTCACGGTCATTAATGGGATGTGTTGGAGTGACACATATGTCACCCGGACACTCACAATGCTGTGGATCTACATCGCAGTACATGTGAGACAGAGATCCTTCCTAGCCTTGTTCGGGGGTATGTTGTCCATTGGATGGGGAATTGCAGATATAGGCCGGGGGTTACATCATTATCACTGCTTGACAGAGGTACAGCAATATCATAAGTATTTTATCTCCGGCACAGAAGGTTGTCAAAGTAATCCTAACTATGGTGTAGGGTTATGGCTGAACCTGGGTCGATGGCCTACCCTGTACCTATGGACGTATGAACCTATATTCATAGTTTGTCCCATTTACACTTGTCTATCTCCTATCCTCTTTCTCAAGTGTATATTTCTGTGGCACATGATTGTCCTCTGTATTACTTGCAGGTATGCTGTCTACAGTGCACATACGTCACAGTTGATGACAGTGTATCTGTGTCCCTAACACTGTGATACTGAGGACTACCACACATCCTTCACAACATTACATGCATATGTCCATTCTATTCTTCTTTGGCCTATGGGGGTGTTAAGGCAACAATTACACAAGTCCCTGTTTGTGCATGCTTCATGTTGGTGTTTGACCAGCCTCCGTTGCAGTCGTGTGTTGGACGGTAGTGTTTCTGTGTGTTTGGCATGTGTTTTTATTGCCGGTACATCTGTGGGAGGTGTGGTTGGCACATGTTCCTCTTTGCAGGGACACCCATCCTGGGGTTTGTGTCATGCATCTGCACTTGGCAGGTGCCAGATGTCCTGTACTATTCCCACAGTCGTGTATGACTTCATGCACTACTACTGCGTGTTACTGGCTGTTTGTATGTGGTACACATGGTGATTGTGGTGGTTGGCTTGACCTATTCCCATGCTAGAACATACACATCTGTCAATTACGTTGTTTAAATCAAACTGTAACACTCATTCGTCTTTTCAAAATGACAGTCAATAACACAGGAAGCTCAGATTAACAACGTTTTACTACTGTGCACCAGGAGGCAAATAACTATGCAGTACAAGTTTAGAGTTTTGTCTTACTCTATACAAGTAACAGCTGTATGAGTATTGTGTTTACAATCATCTTTTGCACACCTTAATGATGTGGTCAGTCACAGGGCATTTACATCACTATAGTCCACAATATTGTATTCCTACAACAGTGCTAAGGTAATGCTTATTAAATGTTTTCCCATGAGGATAGCACAGCCTTGCGAGCCACATAGTCAATTAGAATGTCCTTCGGTAAATTCTGCTCTGTCAAGGTTCCAAGACTGTTCAGATCCGCCGTCACTTCATTTCCTACTAGGTTCCTTTGTCTCTCTGGTGAGCAGCTGTACTCTGTCTTAGATAGAGCTCACAAGGCCATCCTCCTCAGTGGAAGGATGACAGATATACCTGTACATACATTTATTATTCTCTAACCCAGCAGATGACTAATGCTGAATGACATACACCTGCTGCACTGGTTACTGCCAGGGTCAGGGTTCAATCACACTGCAGCTACACTACAGGCAATTACATGCATGATAAGCTCTACTGCCATATTGTAAAATAGGATAATATGCATTATACACTATTTGCTTCTAAACTAGCATGTCATATATATGTTTAAATATATATTTTGCTAACATTCTCCCTCCTTTGATTGCTTCTATTCTATCCAGAAACATATACAACATTATTTCATTCCCTAGCCTCTTCCTCTCTGGAACGTTTAACTAGGCAAGTCATTTGTTGTACATTTCAGAAAGGATTTCATTTTGTATTAACAAGTACCACTACAGGTCTTGATACATAGTCTCGGTTACAGATACGTCAACAGAGTCCCTGACTAATACTTACATGCAAAGTATCCCGCAACAGACACATGCTCCCAATATGAGCAGAACAACACAAATGGCAATCAAGATATTCAGTATGACTGAACCCCATCCATCAAATGGTTTGTGGAAATGGTTCGTCAGTGGGTTTGGGCCTGGTTCCGCCATGGATGACACCTGCTGTATTACCTCTAGGTGGGCGTTGATATTGTTCTTATTATGTGGTACTTAGACACAGCGGTCTTCTTTGATAAGCGCGCACGTACCAATTCTCGCCGCCAGGGTGCAGTCGCCTGCTATTACATTTTGTGACACAACAGTTCTCATTGCATCCAGTTCATCAGTCACAAGTTCAAGAGCGAAAAGTCACATTGCTCATTCCTCCGACAGGTTTTGACAACTTCCTCTGTTCCCTGATTGATTTCACTACTCCACAAGCTGGGAGTGTTCCAGCCCAGGATATAACGCTGTCACTCAAGTCCATATGAGTCAATATTCCTTTATCTCTTGCAGAAGAATGGATTTTCAGAACAGCTTCCATTTCACCCACTGGATTAGTAGGTTTCTCGACTGTGTTCCCAGTTCTTCGAGCTATATGTCTTATAGTTTGTTCCGTACCCAGAGGCAATTGTGCAGTATGTCATGTGACTGGAGCCAGATAACCCAAAAAACAACTGCCGGACCAATTCTCAGGTAACCATTGATATGCTTTCTTCCCACAAACAAAATAACAATATTCTACTTTACTACTGATGCGGGTTAACTCTGCATGTAACATTTTCCTGTCTATAACAGAGGACTGTTTATACAATTCAGGATGTTTCTGCACATCTTTCCACGTTGTTCTCATGAAGCTTCAATACAAATCATGAATGGTGCTACAACTAGTACTGTGATCTTTGGCTCTTATATGACATTTGTAAGACACAGTTATGTTACAAATACTCCCACCAACTTGAACTGTATCATGTTTATGAAAACAAACAATTCCTTTTTGTGTAACAGGTAAGTACAGTGCCACTTTGTCCTGTGATCTCACAGAACCTGTATCAAAGTGTAAATATTCACAGGTCTCAATCTATCCCCAAGGGGACAACATACATCGGAAGTCCTCCATATGATGTAGGTATGGCAGTACAAACACAGCAATTTAAAATGTTCATAGTCTGTACATGCACACGCGTCATGCCTAGGTATGTGCTGAAGTTTGGATGTCACTCTGTGGCCAGTTCATCACGTATCACTATTTGTATCTGTGTAGTTATATGCAGGTAAGGTCCCAGCAAATGTAAAGTCAACACAAACATGGTTAATAGGTGTATGATCAGTAGGACAGTAAACCAAATGTCTTTGGGGTTGCTTTGTATTGTTATACAGTCTGGCCCGGGTGATTCAGTCTCTATGGTATATCAGCTACAAGATGTAAATCAGACTTGATATCCTTTACCGGTTTGAAAAATGTGAGGTGAACCCAGGACGACCTCTCCGCAAACTTTACTGCAGTAGGCGTTGCCAACAGTACCTGGTACAGACCTTCACACGTTGGACTCAGCAATTATCTTATTTGGATAACAGTGAAATACACACAGGATACTGGAGTCAGCTATGCGTCCGGCTTCGCTTGCTCTTTATCTGTAAAAGACTTTAACTGCAAAACAGTGTTATTGGTTAACAATCCTCTCATGTCACCTGCTAATGAGCCATCGACCTCCAGCTCTGCAGGCATGACAGCTTTCCACTCTGGCACATGATATGCCATTCCAAATACTACTTAGAACGGGGTCAAACACTTTACATTTGGAACTGTTGTCATGCTCAGCAATGCTAGAGGTAGACAGCAAATGCAACTCGTCTGGGTGTCACCCACCAACCTCCTCAACTTATTTCTCGGGATCCCATTGTACCGTGCCACCAGTCATGCTGACTGTGGGTTGTACATGCAATTTATATTCATGGAAATACCAAATAATCCCCCAGGTTGCTGGATTGTCTGGTTCACAAAATGTGTTCTATTGTCACTGTAGCTTCTTTACAGTATGCCAGATCTAGGGATACTTTATTTTACTGGGACCTTTGCCACTGCTGCTGCATCCGGATTCCTGGTTGGGAATGCTTCTACCCATTTTGATAATATATCTATAATCACTAAACAGTATTTCTTCCCTTCACATTTATTCAGCTGTATAAACTCCATACAAATAGTACGGAACGGTTATGGTGGTGTAGGTAAACCCACTCCCTTTGGTTTAAATGCTCCCTGTGCATGATGTTTACTGCAAATATGACACGCTGCTCATGATGTTTGTATGTGGTTCCTAATTCCGTATGTTAGGGATATTCTGTTAACCAACTGTACCATCCCCCCTGTTGAGACATGGCTCTACCCATGGCTCAACAAAGCCGCATATCTGAATACATTAGACGTTAATATTGGCTTTCTCACTGTGGATATGTACAGTCCGTCTTCAAGGATTGCTCCTCGTCATACCCACGTCTGCTTTTCTGCTTTTGTAGTTGATGTTTGCATTGTTTGTAACATTTCTACATCTAGCATGTCTGAGGATTGTCATTCCTCATTCAAAAAGACACTTTCCAACTGTGAGGCTGCTTGTTTTGTGGCTGCATCAGCTCGTGCCTTACCTTTCCTACTGTTATCCTGTTGCTTTGTATGAGCTGCACATTTACAATTAGCTACTTTAGTGGGTAACTGAATGGAATCTAATGCATTCAAGATCAATTGCGCATGATTAATCGGTTTACCGGTGGATGTTATCATTCCCCTATTCTTCCACTGCTGCTCATAAACATGCACTGTACAGACAACATACTGACTATCGGTATAAATGTCCACACATCAGTTTTTCGCTAGAGTACAAGCACGTGTTAAAGCTATCGATTCTGCTGCTTGAGCAGACACGTTATGCTGCAGGGGTTGGGCTTCTACAATCTCATTATCAATAACTACTGCATAACCTACTTGATTCTTTCCTGTAGGACCCTTTCTACATGATCCGTACACATAAACTGTCACCTCTGCATCATCTAAGAGTATATCAGTGATATCCTGTCTGTGTGGAGTTATTTCCTCCATTTCATATAGGCAACTGTGTGGTGTGCCATACACAGGTGTCGGACGTGACGTTGATAGGTTTAATGTTGTACAATGTTCAATCACCATATGAGGTTGACTCAGCGGTATGGTCAAACAAGACAGATGTCTAGCACGGGTCAGGAATGCTATTTTCTCTTGCAGCAGAATGATTGCAACTGCATGAGACACTCTCACAGTGAGAGGTTGGAATAATAACATTAAGGCCGAGGCCTGTACTGCCATGGGTGCTGCAACAACTGCCTGTACACAATGTGGCACTGACCATGCCACAGTGTCCAACTGCGATGAGTAGTAAGCTATGGGGCATTGCTTACTTCCATGCTGTTGCATCAAGACTGACGTCATATATCCCTGCTTACAATCTACAGTCTGACAACATCTGTTATGATTATTCGGGAGACCTAATACAGATGTTGAAGCTATCAATCGTTTTAGTCTGCAGAAAGCTGTTTCTGCTACTGGAATCCAGTGTAGTATATGTTGTGCTGCCATAGGTGTATTAAAGATTAAAGCAGACTATAGAGCAGATTCCAAAGCATTGTTTGGTAACCAGCTTTGACAAATGTTAGTCGGCCCAGGAAGGACATCATTCCCTTCTTGGTAGTTGGCTTGGGTGCTTGTGAAATTGCTGCCTTCCTATCGTCATGTAATGTTCTACCCTCCTTGGATACCACATATCCCAGGTACTTGACCTGTATTCTCTGTAGTTGCAATTTATGCTTGCTTAATTTATGTCCCTGTTCTGCTGAATATTTCAATAATGCTATTGTATCTTCCCTACATTGCTGCTGGGTAGGGGCCGCAAGCAGAATATCATCCACATAAAGTAGAACTTGACTGGCGGAGTAAAAACCGGAATGTTGCTAGCCATCTCCTGTGCGAATATCGTTGTACTTTCACAGTATCCCTGCGATAGCCGGGTATGGCTGTATCTGTTACCCTGAATGTAAATGCAAAACAATACGGACTATCTGGATGTATAGGTATTGAAAAGGAAGCATAGCTTATATGTACCACGGTAAGATACTTCTGTGGCGGGTTCATAGCATTCAATATAGTGTGTGGGTCTGGCACCATCAGTACCCTAGGTATTATTACATGATTTACAGCTTGTAAATCCTGTACCATCCGCCATTCCCCTTTGCTTTTCTATCAGAAGATACAGGATATTGCATGGTGAATAGTGATTACTTTGTAGATGGGGAATTCCCTCTGTGACTTTACAGATATCTTCTGGTGTCCACGGTCTATACACTAAGGGAGTTGGGTCCTGGCCTTCCTGTCCTGCATGAGGGTTCGGTACTTCAATTAATTGACAGATATCCTCACTCTGTTCTAGTGACTGTCTTCTTACTTGAGTGTCCCTAGGTATGTTACGAGTTCGGGATGTGGTTTCAATAGCTTCTCTTACATTTGGTCGTTGTGATACCTCTGTTGCCACAGGATAACGTGGGGGGGACTAGCCTGCCCTCCCGCTTCATATCCTGGATGTGGTATCGGAGGTGGTAGGGGGGGGGCTGTCGCTACTACTGTATTATTATCTTCTTTGTGTACGTATGATGCTTTCGCATTTCTAGTGTTCTGTTCCCTTCGGTTCACTACCTCAATCCACCTATGTGCTTGACGGATACCCAATTGTCGCTGTTTTTCGCCTGCACATCTTAGGGTTGCCACCTTTTCAAATGCACAAGGTGGGACATTAGTGTTAGGAACGTGTAATTTGGCAGGGCAAAACATACCCACGGCCAGTACAAAGGACAGCAATTCACTTTTTGCCAGGAGAGCAACCTATTCTTGTAGCATTTGAGTTGCTTATTCTGTTTATTATGATATTTTGGTGTTTCAGATACAAAATTACTGTTTTATGCTACCATTTAAGAAGATATCTGAGAAATCTTTGTCCTAAGATATCAGGACATTTGCCATTTGTTCAGTTTGTTTGCAGGACACAACTGGCCAAGAGGGACTGTCCCTCACAAAGTGGGACAGGTGGTTACCCTAGAACATCTGCATCACATTTTCAGTGATTCCAATGTTTCAGTAACGATATTTTGTCTAATATACCATCAATGTCATATTTATTACCCCATTTTGCAGAATATCTCACATTATGTGCTCTCTGCAATTGCATATACTTCACGTCACCCGTCAAACGCGGATCACATGATCTGTTTGTGCACTAATCTCCCATATCCTCTACACGACTGTTACGTAACCCTTCTCTCATACCACATGGTATCTCCTTCCCTGTATCCACTGTAGTGTCTACAATGACTATTTACTCTACTCTGTGTTCCCCTGATCTATGTCCAGATTTAAAACTACTTGGATTGGTCTTCGACCTGCTATCACAACTGTTAACAGAAACACAATGTAGTCTGGTCCCTGATCTACAATAGAGACAAAGAGGCAAACCCTCCTTACCTGAGCCTCCTGTTTATGACTGCACGTTTTCTTCTTGGGATCCAGTTTTCCGCTTTTCAGCCACAGATCAGACAGTGGACAGCCTCTTTACACACAACAATTCAGTCGGAGGTCTTTTCACTCAAGAAGAACCATTTAGGCAAATTCTCCTGCGCAGATGTCTAACCACCCATGCACTCTGACCTGTAGCTTACCAAGGGAATTCCGGCTAAGAAGGACCACAATGTCAAATAAGTTGTTAAAACCAGACTGTAGAAATCAGTAGGCTTTTCTAAGTGACAGTCAATAACACAGGAAGCTCGGGTTCACAACGTTTTAGTAGTGTACACAGGCAGGCAAAATAATATACAGTCCAAGTATGAGAGTTTTGTCTGACTCTATACAGTAAGCAATTTCTTTATATAGTGTTTACAATCAGCTTTTGCCCACCTTACTGACGTGGTCGGTCACAGGGCATTTCCATCACTATGGTCCGCAATATTCTATACATACGTGGGTGCTGAGGTCATGCTTTTAAAATGTTTTCCCATGAGAATAACACAGCCTTGCAAGGCACCTGGTCAATTACAGTGTCCTTCTGTGATTGTAGCTGTTTCAAGGACCCTGGACTGTTCCGATACAATAGTCAGTTCATTTCTTAATTACGTTCCTTTGTCTCTCTGGTAAGGAGTTGTACTCTATCTTCGATAGAGCTCACAAGGCCATCCTCCTCAGGGGAAGGGAGGATGTTATGCATGTACATACATTTATTTTTCTGTAACCCAGCAGATAATTAATGCTGAGAGACATAAGCCTGCTGTACTGGTTACTGCCAGGGTCAGAGTTCGATCACACTGCTGCTAAGCTTCACCAATTACATGCATGATCATTTCTACTGCCATATTGTGCGGTACAATTCAATGCATTATATAGTATTTTGCTTCTAAACTGGCACTTCATATGTGTTTCTATATATATATTTCTAACAACATCCATCCGGCCATATGCATGTTGTTCCGTCCTTTACCTTGACCGTGTGTATTTGGCCATCCGGCAACGCTACTCTCCACATGTGATGTCCCACCTTCCCCTTCTGTGCCTGTGGCACCCTGTTAGGATGTCCTGTTTGGTAGGCACATGTTCCGCTATATGTGTTTGACTTCTCTGCATAGCTAATCATCGATGCGGTGGTTCAACAACCCGACTTGTCCACATGTGTACAGTTATGTGCACCGTGGCGTGTGCAAACCTATATGTTTTGGACGGTACATACCACATGCAGGATGTACACATTCTGCAGACACATTCACATGCAGCCATTTCCATATCTGTACCTGAGGTGGGTTGGTGACATGTGGGTACATATTTGCCAGCGTGGCACTGCCTAACACAATACTTCTTACCACATTTCAGGTATGCCCATTGTGTGTAGGTGTGTAGCTGCACAAGGATGCTAGCTGGTTTGGGTGCACAGGCGTACATGGGTGGGACTTACATGCTACAATGGGGCTATTGTGTATTACATCTGCATGCATGGGTTCTGCTTCTGGATATTACACTTAGACATACGCCGTCCTGTGTATGCGACAAACACGTTGCTGGGTGTGGGACATGTTGCTATGCACATGTTTGCCTGTGTTTAGGTATCTTGGTTCCTTCCTGTTGTTATGTCGACACAGCTACCCGGCTGTGTACTCTCACTACTGCTTGTGACCATTATGGTTGACACCTTTTCCAATGCCCATAGTGGGACATCTTTTGTGGAAACATCGGAATTTGCAGGACAACACATACCCACAGCAAGTGGAGTTGACAGAACTTCACTTGTTTGCCATAATATATGCTTATTCTGTTAGCATTTGGGTTCCTTATTCAGTTTCTTATGCCATGTATGTGTTTCATATACAAAATATATGTTTTATGCTACTATTACAGGTATATTGCGGGAATATTTTTGGCAGGAAATCTCAGGTAATTTGCCAGTTTTTCGATTTTTGGCGGGACACAACTGTCCAATGAGGGACTGTCCATAGCAAAGTGGGACAGCTGGTAACCCTGGTGACCATGCCCATGTCGCTACTGGGGTTGCCACCTTTTCCAGTGGCCAAGGTGGGACATTTTCGGGACTCACATCAGATTTTACAGGCCGACACATACCCACGGTCACTATATAGCATAGAACTTCACTTGTTTGCCTAAATAAAGCTTATTGTTGTAGCAGTTTGGTTGCTTATTCTGTTTCTTGTGACATTTAGGTATTTCAGTTACGGAAATAACCATTTCATGCAACCATTACATTAAATACGGGATATCATTATGTCCTACAATCTTAGCACATTTGCCGTTTTAATATTTTTATCGGGACACAACTGCCCATAGAGGACTGCCCTCGCAAAGTGGGACAGGTGGTAACCTTAGTCGCTACTCCTATGTCGGTGCGGCGCGCTGACATGCTGCGGTACACCTTCTCTGGGTATGCCCACTGACGGTGCATTGCGGGACAAACACGGTGTTACGTGTATCCTTTGTTCCTTGGACGGGTACACTTAGGGCTTCGTGGGTTGTATTTGCTTCTCCGTTTTGTTGGGACGGGTACTATGTTGCATACTCTACGTGCGTTTCATTCTGCACGGGCCCTGGCTGCTGCCATTACTATTATGGGCGGACCGTGGCAGTCAGCACATTAGGTTGCTCATCGCCTGCCGGCTTAGCCACGCCTCCGGACGCATCCTACTTGGGCTCGCTCACGTACACTACGCACGTGTCTGTGGTTGCGGCGCGCTCTCATTACTATGCATATGGCGCTACTACGCTGACTATTCACTGCACCGCCGGCGCAGGCCTTACACCGGCCTTGCGCCGAGCTTCATGAATCCCGGGGAATGTCATTGTATAATAGCAATAACCGACTCCGTGGTTGTGGTATATTGAAATTTACCCACTGTTGGCTTTATTTAATCACTCGGACTTCACCCTCATGATTAAACCACACCAACCATGGGTAACTCTTCAATATACCACACCACATCGTCAGTTATTGCTTAAATATCCCTGATTCATTGATACAATTGGTAATATATTGTGCATCTGTTATGAGCTTGATTGTCTTAACAGTGTAAAAGTTGTTAGGAGCTGGTAGTGTTAAAAGTAAAGGTAGCAGAATCATACCTCTCAACTGTTCAGATTTTTGCAAAATGTCCAGATGTGTATTTCATCTTTTTGGTATGCTCCTCAGAAAATGTGTAGTTTTCTGACAAATCACAGGATTATCTGAGGACTGAAGTCACTAAATAATGACATACATTTCAGTTTCAGATTTCAAATAATTACTATAAATGTATGTTCAAATAAACCCTGTTACTCTAGCAACTTTTTAAGTTAATATGAGTAGTATTTACAATATGTCCCTATATTTGGACCTTAGTCCCCTGGTTTTGTCAAGGTTTGTCCATTTGTCTTGCACTAAGAGGCTGAGAGGTATGAGCAGAATAGAGTCATTTGATTGTACATGTGCATAGTATGTCATGTATGACATTATTAATTTTCTCATTTTTTTCTATCACCCGACCCCTTTTCTTCTTTTTTGTTTGTTTTTACTTACATTTTGTATTGTTATGTATACTTTTGCTATTTATTATTACTAATTGTGTTTGTATTTCTTTTTATAATTATATATAATATTTATTTTACATTGTTATAATTTTTTATTATTATTTATGTTTTTCCAGTTATGTTTTATTTTCTTTTTGTATTTAATGTTTTATTTTATTACTACATTACAGCAAGGTAGGCTGGATCCCCGTGATCTGCCTACACTCACTTCACTGGCTACAGCACCAGGGCCCTGCTGCTCCTCCCCTACCTGGACTGTCAGGTAGTTCTGCCCCAGAGGATAGGCCTGTGGTTCCATCTGGGAGCAGAAAAGGAGGGGGTGATTTTGTCACCCGAGCTGAACTGCCAGGTATAGTCCATAGGACTGCACGTTGCACAACTGGTGCATGCCTATGCTGAGTGGAGACACTGTTCTCCATTGTTGTCCTGAATAACACAAAGGCACACAGATGTCAGACATCAGTGTAGTAAGATGACAATGATGACAGTCCAGTGGGTGAGGACTCAATTCTCACTGGCAACAAACTTGACATCCATAAATCTGCGATTTCCACCCTCACCCCAACCATTGTGTTCACCCCCCCTTGTGTCCTTCACCAACCCTGTGTCTTGTCTTATATGTTTTGTCTGTCAGCAAATGCTTTCTCACCTTCCCAACTTGCCTGGCCCAAACATGCCTATGTCCCTTCCCCAACATTCCTCTCTCTCGTTACAGAAAAAAAATAGGGCACCTGTCTCAAAAAAAAGATCATCCCATACATAGCTCTCTATTTCACACATATGTGTACTTGACAGACTTAATTAGGTCCAGTTGGCTTCACAATGCAATTATGTTGTTGTCACCTCTCTCTCTCTGGAGGTGATAGTACAAATTCAGCAAAGATTCTGTACATGTGATCAGTTGTTACTGTTGAAGAGATGGATAGCTATGGTTCTTTCTTACACCCTTCCTACACATTCCTATCTCCCTTTCACTTTGTTTTTCTCCCTGCTTGCTCCCCCTTTCACAGTTTTCCTGTCTCCCCATTTATTTTCTTTAAAGAATCTTTGTGTGGTGGTGCACAATGCACAGCATCGCTTAGCAATGGTAAAAAGAAGTACTAATGGTTATATAAACTTTTATTTCATACCACTACCGTGTAGCACCACACATTTCATTATTACTCCATTGAGTGCATAAACAGCTGATGACACAGATTCATAAGCATCACAATTTATAATCATGATGTTCAAATAAAAGTATTTGAAAATGATAGATACACCTATATTTGAACCCAGTACCATCTGAACCAAAACAAGCCACCATCAATGGATTTAACAGATGGTGCTATACAGTCAGATAAGGATCAGGTGTATTTTACACATTGAACAGATAATTGCACATTAAACTGCTGTTGCATATACCTGCTACTTAAGTAAATCTTTGGCTGCAGGTAATAACTGACTTCAAGTAGTGATAGGTACCCTTTTTTGGACCACATACAACTGGTTTGGAATGCAAGTGTAGGTAATACATTTCAGTAATATTCTCACTCCTTTTCATACTCCTCAACAGTACAGATTTTTGCAGAATTTTCAGAGTTTTTCCCTTGTATTTTTGGTATGTTTCTCCATAATTGTGGTTTTCTGGAAAATCATTGGCATATTACTGAAGACCGAATTTAGAATATGACAGAAATTTTTATTTCAGACTTCATATCCTTTATAACATTCATGCTAATGCAAAACCTGTTATTCTATCATCTTTGTATGTTTGTAAGAGCAATATTTAAAAAAAATTGTAAAAAATGAAAAATGAGAGCAGAGTATGGGACAGTGCAATAAAAAAGCCCAAAAGAGAAAATAAAGGCACTGAACCTACAGGGCTGGAAACGTAATTTATTGTAAAAATAAAACAGATCAGGTAAGCGCTTTCACGACAGCAAGGCCGCTTCATCAGACAATCATTTCAAACCAAGTACATCATTAAATATTCATTGGGCAGTCACCTGATAAATCAATTAATATAATTAGATAAAACATCCCTTATATAAAAGAAGTGCAAAATGCATATAACACAATAACATATTTCATCATAAGAGCATATATTATAAAAAACTTAATAAAAACTGTTCAAGAACATATTAAAATACAATCTATCATTATTTATTATTAAATGCTAGAGAAAATTAATCTTTTTTGTGTCTTAGAGGATGTGCCTTCAAAAAAGGTTTAACAGAAGAAGCATTGTTTAACCCTGGAAATTTCTCAGCATTGAGCAGAAGAATCCATTTCTGCTGAGCTTCTTCTGTGCAATTTTCCAGGTCTCCCCCTCTAATATCTGTGTTTATATATATATATATATATATATATATATATATATATGGATATATTCAGTACTGAATTTAAGATTTAATTGTTGCCATCTCCTTAGCAGCTCAGGATAGGAGTCACCATAGCTGGGCATATTTAAAATCTGAAGCCCTCTAGGGATGACTTGATGTTCAAGTGATGCCTGCAGATGTAAAATTGGCTTGGCTTGCCTTGGAATGATTGTCTGATGAAGCGACCTTGCTGTCGTGAAAGCGCTTACCTTATCTGTTTAACTTTTGTAATAAACTACGTTTCTAGCCCTGTAGGTTCAGTGTATTTATTTAAAAAAATTGTCCCTTTATTTATGGGCCTTTGTCCACCCATTATGTATGGCTTTGTCCAGATTGATTGATTGCTCTTATAGGGTGACAGGTATACGTTCATAGGTTCATAGGTAGATACTAGGCTATCGGCCCAAGGGCCTACGTAAGCCTAGCCAGCAAGGTTCCATAGCTTACGCCACCCAAGAAAGTTATTTTCCTGTAACACTGTCCAGCAGAGACACAGAAGTGATCCCCGGGGTGTATTTCCTATTTCCCATTCACTCATCAAGATTTTTCTTGAAGAGTGCTAATGAAGAACTTTTCTTGACATAGATGGGTAGCTTGTTCCGGAGTATAGGAAGTCTCTGGGACAGGAATCTATCCCTCCAGCGTGTCTTGTTTATTGTGGTGACAAGGTTTAGGTCCCTAGAGCGTGTAGCTCGGAGGGATTGGGATTTCTTTAGGTGTAGCATGTCCAACAGCTCTGGGTTTGACATAGCTTTATATGTTAGGCAGAGATCACCTCGGAGTTGATGATATGCTACGGAGTAAAGCTGAAGTTTTTTGAGGCGGTCAGTGAAGGGCAGTTGTTTGAGGCCAGTAATCCTCTTTTTGAGGTACTGCTGTGGCTTTTCCAACTGCTGCAGATGTCTTGTGAGGTACATTCCAAAAGGGGTGTTGTACTCTATAATGGGTCTAATGAGTGACGAGTAGAGGGGAACAATGACCTCTTTTTTCCTGGATGAGAACCCTTTTATGATGAGGTGTGCCACGTAGAAGGACTTCCTGACTATTGTGGCGATGTGACTATCAAAGGAGAGACTACTGTCCACCTGGGTCCCAAGGACTCTTATCATGCATTCAGTGTTAAGCAGATTGCTGCCTATGTGGTAGTTCATGGGTACAGAGTTTTTACCAAAGGGGATGACACTGCACTTTTTGGCATTGAGCTTGAGGCCATGGCTCTGACACCAGGCATCTGTCTCAGTGAGGCCCTTCTGTAGGATGTCCACATCATTTGGGGACTTGACTATGGCTCCTAGTTTGCAGTTATCTGCGAACTTCATTAGCCAGAGGCCTTCTGTGTTAGCCAGTACTTCAGAGAAGTAGATACCAAACAGAGGGTTCCCAGGATGGAACCCTGTGGTACAACACTTGTCACTGCTTTGAGGTCAGATTTGGAGTCTGCAACTTTTACAGTGTGGGTTCTGTCAGTGAACCAGTTGGCAACCCATCTTGTGACGTAGGGATTTATACCTAGTTTAGTGAGTTTAGCTATAATTCCGAAATGGGGGATGGTGTCGAAAGCCTTGGCAAGGTCAAGATAGGCTATGTGAATCACCTTACCCTCATCCACGGCTTTGGTGACTGCCTCAAAGAAGTCGATCAGGTTCAGGAGGCATGATCTGCCTTTCACAATCCCGAACTGGGTGGGATCCAGAATTTGGAGGTTGCCAATGTCTTTGTTTATGAGTTCCATGATGATACGTTCCATGGCCTTGCAGACCAGGTTCGTCAGGCTAATAGGTCGATAGTTCCCTGGATCAGTGGTGGCTCCCCCTTTGTGGGGTGGGATAACTGTTGCTGTGCACCATTCAGTGGACACAAGGCCTTATGCGAGGCTATTATGGAACATGGTGCTTAAGTGGGGAGCCAGTTCATTGTTTCATTGTGAAGTTTGTGGAAAATGCAGCCTGGGATGTTGTCCGGTCCCATGGATGCTGTGTTTTTGGCTTTAGAGAGTGCAGCTTTTACCTGCATAGTTGTGATTACAGGAACTCTGCATTATTCCTGTATAGATATGGGCCCTTTAGGGGGTGAGAGGGGGGTAAAGTTAGCACTGAACCTATCTGCCAGGATGTTGGCAATATCAGTTGGGTCTGTAATTTTTG
This sequence comes from Protopterus annectens, assembly GCF_019279795.1. Taxonomy (NCBI): domain Eukaryota; kingdom Metazoa; phylum Chordata; order Ceratodontiformes; family Protopteridae; genus Protopterus; species Protopterus annectens. The sequence goes on along the minus strand of NC_056751.1, from coordinate 166,615,190 downwards.
TTCCTTTGTGCTGTAACTCAGAGCAGATCTGGGTGTTGCCATTTAGATTCTTGACATAGCTATAGAATGCTTTGTGGTTGTCCTTGGATTTAGTGGCAATTTTGTTTTCGTAGCTACTTTGGTGGATCTTATAAGGGATCTCAGCTTCTTACTGAGGCTGACCAGAGAGCTCCTCCACTCATGGGATTTTACTCTCATTTGCAACAGTTTCTTCCTTCTGTTGTATAGTTTGTTTATGGCAGGGGAACACCAGATTGGCTTCCTTTTTTTGGAGGATAGCGTCTTGGTTCTGTTTGTGATAGCACGATCCATGCACTCGTTAAGTGCTTATAAAGTGCATTTGTGTAGGACTCAGCAGTTGTAACTGTATTGTCCATCTGCATGGGTGTCATCAAGTTCACCACTTCTGTCTTAAGAAGCATGAAGTTGACTTTGATTTTTTACTGTGGTTTCCTTAATGGGGGGTGGGGGCGGGATGTGGATATCAAGGGTGATAAGCTTATGGTCGGATCGGACCTATCATTGAATTAATATTTTATTAGCCTTTTTGAGCAACGCTGTGGGATATGCAGCATTGTGCAAACAAGCTTTATTGAGAATATATGACAATTACTACTGATTATATAAAATACATCTGCTAATTAACTGACTCTGTGGCTGGAAGGTTTAATGCATTGGTGATGAAGGCAGATGGTACTTGATTTGAAATAGGGTGTCAGCATAATTTTTACAAGTGTTTGTTATATTTTTACATACATTCAATGATACTACTGCTGCTTACCATTGCTTAGTGATGCTGTACACTGTGCACTATTATGCACCAATTCTTTAAAGAAAAGAAATGGGGAGACAGGAAAGTGGTGAAAGGGAGAGCAAGCAGGGTGAAAAACAAAATGAAAGGAAAGCAGGAATGTGTAGGTAAGTTGTAAGCAAGAACTATAGCTATCCATTTCTTCAATAGTAACAGATGATCACATGTACAGAATCTTTGCTGAATTTGGACTGTCAACACCAGACAGAACAGTAACAACAACATAATTGTGATGTGAAGCCAACTGGACCAAATTAAGTGTGTCAATTAGACATGTGTGTGAAATGGAAAATCTTTTTTTTTTTGGGACAGGTGCTTTTTTTTAAGGGGAGAGAGGAATGTTGGGGAAGGGACATAAACATGTCTGGGGCACTGGCCCAGGCAAGTTGGGAAGGTGAGGAAGCATTTGCTGACAGACAAGACATACAAGACAAGAAACAGTGTTGGTGAAGGACACAAGAAGGGGTGAATACCATGGTTGGGGTGAGCATGGGGAGACTGAGGTTCCACAGGCAGCTGGCATAGTAACAGTGTGACTACAGTCCTCACCCAGTGGACTGTCATCAATATTACATAGATGTGCTGCTGGCTGCAGTGGCCTACATCTTTGCCTATGGCTTATTTGTTATAGCAGGATGGAAAGCAGGCTCTCCATCCAGCACAAGTCTATGCACCATACCTGACAACTCAGCTTAGATGATGTATGCACCCCCTCTACCTCTGCTCCCAGAGGGGACCACAGGCCTAGCCTCTGGTGCAGAACTACCTGAGAGTCCAGGTAGAGCAGGGTCAGTGGGGGGGGGAGGGGTGCTGCCATGCTGCAACCCAGAAGTGTTGGGCCTTAGTGCTTCAGCCGGTTGAGTGAGTATAAGCAGATCATTGGGAACCAGCCTACTTTGCTGTGCTGTAGTAATAAAATAAATAAAATTAAAATGCAATAATGAAATAAAAGATTACCCCCCCCCCAAAATGGAAATAATAAAATAAAAAAATAGCATAAAGTATTATAAAAATAATAAATAATATAATTAGAAAGACAATGATTAATAATAAATGAAAAAAATATGTAACAACAAAGCAATGAAAATTATACACAATAAACAAAACATAAATAAAAAATAAAATTATAATAACATAAATAATAATACTAAATAACTTCATAAAAAAGAAATGAAGAGAAGGGGTGAGGTGAGAGGAAAAAAAGGAGAAGATTAGTAACTTCACAGATAATATACAAAGATTTCTACAATTAATTTACTCTATTCTGTTACATGTTACTTTTAACACTACCAGTTGCTAAGAAATTTCTTTTTTTACTTTGAATAATACCCTGTTCCTAACATATACACACTATAATACAGATCAAATTGCATCCAGCAGTCATTCATGGATGCATATATTGCATGTTCCATGTACACTGATTACACTTGACAGCAGGCTATTCAAGCCACAGGTATAGAGGTCTGAACTTAAAATGTTATAATGACGAAATTGTAACAGTATTGTATATTTATTGATGAAAACCTAAAATACTATTGTGAACAACTGAATTTTATATTTGGGAAGTGTGGTATTTGAACCCACAACCATTGAAAAGTATAATACTGTACTTTTCTGTTGGAATACAGCATAATGCATGCACTCTTTTCTTTTGCACTTTATCGATTCATGCTCACTGTTATCTGAGAATGTGCAACTGTTGTTTTGTGCTACAGACCATACCTGTCAACTGTTTAGAGCAAGATATCTTAACAGATCACAAAATAATGGGGGTACAATGATCCAAAAATAGGGACATATTTTAAATATTCCTCTTACACACATGGAAAGTTGTATAAGGTTTGTGTTAACATACATTTTGACACTTATTATTTCATGACTTCAATCTCAATAATTTGCCAGAAAAACATAAATCTTATTAGGAACAGAACAAAACACTGAGTCAAAAATCTGGATATTCAGCACAAATATGAGCAGTTGAGAACTATGCTATAGACCAATGCATGCATACTTGCTTTTAGAGTTCAGCTATGCATGCTTAATTTTATACCACTGTATGCTATAACAACTAATTCATCTTTAACTGTCAAGGCTACAATAATAGTACTTTATATAATTATGCTTATATGCTTATATACCACAGGCTTCTCTCATCCTGGCCAGTTGCATTGCATAAGACCTAACATTCGAGGCCCTCTCTTCTGCAGCTGTGGAAAGAGAAAAAAATAAAAAAGCCATTATGAATACCAGTTTTGACTATATTCAACTTTAATATTTACAATCACTCAATGCAATTAATACATACACATCTTTGGGGTGCTCCCTGCTTGACACTCCCTGATCCGATGATCAAGGGTATCCCATTACCTCCTTCTGAGATCATCATAGTGGTGATGATGGCATTGTTCTACAGTGCATGGGATATGTGTCACACTAGACAAAGCCCTAGCCACACTAGACCAACCTTCAGACTTGTACTGACAGCCTGTATAGTTTCCCTGGAAGAGGGGGCCATGCTCCTTAACTAGGAGCCCAGCAAAGACCTTGGACTTCTGAACACCCCAGCACTGCACTCAGAAGAACACACCCTCTCCAGCAAAACTAGCCATGTCTACACAAGATCGAGCTCAATGTCTAATGTGCATTTCCCACCAGTTCCACTTAAAATAGCAGGTTTTTCCTCCAATTGCACTTACTGAAAGTGCAGACTGTGTGCAGTCTGATACATTTGAAAAAGCTGTGCTCCGCTTACCATCATGTAAATAAATGCACTTGGTTTACTGTGTTTGTGGGATAGTTAGCAGAGCGCAGCTTTTTCAATAAAATGTATGAAACAGTAGACAGTGTGCACTCTCATGCAATAAAATTCCAAGCATATTCCTTATCCAGCCAGTTGTGCAACCCTGTTATTCAACTGACAGAGCAGAACATTAATCAATATTTTGTCATATCAGCAAAACGAAAACCTGCACAGTAAATTGAAAATCCTTATTAGGTTCAGAAAATGCTTAACTGGTGTAAGCTTATAAGCATGAAAACACATCTTCTGACTAATAAACACATTGGGTTTGAGTATGAAAAATTACTTATGTGGCTACTATGTATGGGCATTATAGTACAGTTGAAATAGAGTAATGTGGCTGGGTGACTGTCTCTATGCAGTATGCAGTAAGGTCAACATTGCATGACGAGTAGGCAATTTGTTGAGAAATCACAACAACTATGGGGTAGTCACAGGATTCCATGAGTCTAGTAGCATACATGTAGCATGCATGCAATGACATAAGATCATATCATTGATGTAACAGATAACACAAGAGGTAGCACACTCACCTTTGGTGCAGAAAGCTATGGGTTCAATTCTATCAGCAGGGATATTAAGTCCTTACACTGCAGTGCACCATACGGGGATGCTACATTCTTGAGTGTGCCATATTTTGGAGGAGACATTAAACTGAGTCCCAATCTGCTTTAGTTGAGGGTAGCTTAGGTAAATGTAAAAGATTCCACAGCACCTATCAAGAAGAGTAGGGGTCCTTTATTAATTTACATCTTATTTACATAAGACATTATTTACAAATTTAAAGTTTTACATATTTATAACTGTACACATTTACAAATGTACATATTTACAAAATTACACAGTTGCTTATATTATTACATTCTTATACATTGTATAAAGAATCAATTTTCTGCTTATCAGTTTTATACATTTTTCTTCATAATAGACTGCCACTCTTTTTTCCATAGACACCATCTGATTTTTCTTAATATTACTGAGAGTATCCATTTCCCATTAAACATAATCTCATTTAGTCTCTCATTCCAAATCACCAATACTACATAAAATAACTTTTTGTCCATTCTTATTTTATATTCTTTGTTTTTTTTTCTTTTAATGTCCATACTCAATCATATTTATATTTATGTCATTACTATTATTTAAATCTCAAAATATTTCTTCACATAATTTCTTCACCCTCTTGCATTTAAAAAAAAAACATGTTCTGTTGTTTCTTTTTCACCACAATACAGACATATTTTCTCACTTTACTGTTTATAATGCATATTTGTTTTCACTTTAGCACAGTGGCACAGCAGATAGTGTTGTTGCATCACAGTAAGAGGTGATCACCAGAAAACAAAAACAGCAGTTCAAAATTAAAACACGCACAGTAAACTAGAAATTTTTATTAGATTCACAAAATGCATATATAGTGTAAGCTTATAGGCACAAAAACACATCTTCTGACTAATAAACACATTGGGTTGCAGTATGAAAAATTGCTTATGTGGCTACATAAGGGACACATAGGACAGTTGAAAGAGAGCAATGTGGCTGGGTGACTGTTACTATGCAGTAAGGTCAACACTGTATGATGAGTAGGCCATTTGCTTGAGACATCACAACAGATCACCTAATAACCACAACAGCTCTGTGACAGTCACATGATTCCATGAGTATAGTAGCATACATGCAGCATGCACCCAACAACACAAGTTCATATCATTGACGCAACAGTTAACACAAGAGGTAGCACACTTGCCCTTGGTGTAGAAGGTTGTTGGTTCAATTCTCTCAGCAGATAGATTGATTCCTTACACTGCAGTGCACCATAAGGAAGATGCTACATTGCTGAGTGTGCCATCTTTTGGAGGAGACATTAAACTGAGACCCAATCTGCTTGAGTTGAGGGTAACTTGGGTGAATGTAAAAGATCCCACAGCACCTATCAAAAAGAGTAAGGGTCCTTTCTTCATAAAAAAAGAAAAACATTTCAATTTTCAGCTTATCATCTGTATTCATGTTTCTTTATAATAGACTCCCACTCTTTTTTCCATAGCCACCATCTGATTTTTTTCTTAATATTATTGACAGTAACCATTTCCCATTGAACATAATCTCATTTAGTCTCTCATTCCAAATCACTCATACTACATAGGTTCATAGGTGTGTACTAGGTTAATGGCTCTGGAGCCTTTACAATCCTAGCCCATAGGATTACCCTGGCATAGTGCCACCTGACCTTAGTTCCCAGTGCCTCTGTTGAGTAGAGCCACTGGAGTGATCCCCAGGGTGAATTTTCTATTTCCCATCCACTCATCAAGATTTCCCTTGAATAAAATAACTTTTTGTTAATTCATATTTTATATACATTTTTTCTAGTCTTCTAATATACATACTCAGTCATATCCATATTTATATTATTACTGTCTTTTAAATCTCAAAAAATAAAATTCACATAGTTTTTCCCCATAATTTCTTCACCTTCTTGCATTTAAAAAAAAACATGTTCTGTTGTTTCTTCTTCATCACAATACATATTTTCTCACCTTTCTTTTTATAAGGCATATTTGCTTTCACCTCATCAATACAGTGGCTTCTGGTCTGATTCTCATTTGGAGTGCTTTCTGTGTGGAGTCTGCATGTCTTCCCTGCATTCATGTGGGTTTCCTGCAGTTGCTCTAGATCCCTCCCACATTCCAAAGACATGCAATAGGTAGATTTGACACACTAAATTGGCCATAAGTGTGGTGTAGAAGAACAATCATGGCAGAGCTAGCCTCCCAGTGGTGTGAAACTTGGGTCTAGATAATTGTTACTGTTGAAGTGAAACCCTGAGCCCATGTGCAAAAAATGGGAAAAGGAGTTGTGTATGCATTTGTTTTCAGTGGTAGCTTATTTATTCTCAGACTTCTAAAACACTCTAGACATTCTACTTTATTACTACACTATTTATTTCTTTACTTTATAGCTTTAACCTTTTCCTCTGGTAATGTTTCCAATGGATTAATGCAATAATATTGCTTCCTTATATTTTTATGCCATGTATTTTAATCTTCTATTTCATCAATCTTTACTTTCCAAAATTATCTTTTCTTGATAATGTTCCATTTCCTCATTAACATAGTTTTTTTCTTTTCTTTTTTATTATTTTCTCCAAATTTTTCAATACTTATATCTAAACAATTTTGTTACCAATTTCTCATTTTTCTCCTTTATTCATTTCAATACTTTATACAGATTTAAAGATGATGAAAACACCAGTGGAGTTAACAAACCCAATCTTCCTTATTCCTTGTTCATATACAATACACCCCTTTTAACTGCATTTAGTCTAGAACCCCATATGAATGAAAAAAAAAATACTTATAACAATTGTTTTTCATATATTCTCATAATCATAATCACACTTAATAAATATTCTATGTTTCCCGTTAAAACTGAATTTATCAACCTCACTTTTTCTTATATGCTATTCTACATGTTTTCCACAAAAACAAATTTCTTTTAATTTCTTTAATACATTTTCCATTGTATTCTATTCCTTTCTTTACCAAAATTTCTACCCAATACAGAATTTGTTTTCCATTGTGAATTGTATACCTCCTATTTTTACTATATCTTCCAATCATTTGTTTTTACCTTTATTAATGATGTATCTACTTTAAACAATTGGATACATGGAATATAGTTTCTCTTATCCATATCTTTTTAGTTGTTATAGTTTTAGTTGTTATAATATTATTCATCTGCATATGTCATTAAAACTGGAATTACTAAACCTGACTGTATTGCATATTTTGCACTCTTCATTTTACAATTCACCTCACCTCACAAACTACCATTTTCATGATGTACTTTTGTCCCATAGGACTTCATCAGAACTGAACAAACAATACATTTCCTTAATTTAAATAATAGAATAAGAACATGTGATCAAAACGATCCATTGAATTAAGCTTTCAAGTTTTCTAAGAAACATTTAAATTTCTAGGTCTATATAATTGTCATGTCATAAAAACTGTATATGTTAACACCTATTGGATCTAACAAACAATGTATATTAAACAGAGTTGCATAAAGATATTAAAATAATATATGTACATATAATAAATATGTTTTATTTAACCAAAACCTTACCATCAAGGTCAAAGCTTAGCAGCTCATAATTTTAGGATGCTATTTAAAGAGAGAGTCATTCATCTCTGGATGGTCAGTGGCATTAAGTCTCAGATGCCACAACAATTTACAGTACTCGGGAGATTGTTCCCAAGGGCCACCCCTTGAATTTTGCATAACCTGCTCAAACACTGTGAATAAAAAAAATATTAGTGTCACATACTGACTTATGCTTGTATAGGGCATTACTAAATTTCAATTCTGATGAAGTCCTAGGGGACAAAAGCACTAAACTTATTTTAATTTTAATAAAAATTTTACAGTCATTTATATCAAGATTGTATGGTGTGGACTTGTTTGTCAGCCTTACTTTATTTGGTTCATTTGTTTGCTGTGGGCTGCAGTACTTGGAATTGTTTGTTCTTTTTATTTATTAAAATAAGCCTTTTACTTCTTGTATTTTCATGCTTAGATGAAGTATTACAGTGTTCCATACCTCATATCTGTCTATCTCTTTATTTCCTTTACTTTGTATTCTCACCACAAATTTTCTCATACAGTCCTCTTTTTTTGTTCTCCTTAACTACTTGTGGTTGTCTCAGCATATATTTCTCTTTTTCAAGTACTGTCCCCTTTCAGAATATCCTCTGAATTTTCTTTCTGTATTTTATCCTTTATTTCACCCCAAGAAACATCATTTTCTGGTTTGCTCTGATTTATCATGTCATTTAATACATCATCCCATAACCCTCCTTACTGTAAGGTTGTAACAATACACTCCTCCATCACCATCTCCTCTGACATAGCAAATAATTAATTTTGGTAAACCACTACCAAATTCTCCATTACTCAACAGACCTCTTCTTTTGAGGTGGCATTTGCCTCTGCTTTATTTACTACTTTCTCCATGTAGCGCGCTGTCCTCCCAGCCGCCACAGTGCTAGGAATGGGGCATGCTCATGTACTTACACTGTATGATCCACCAGTAGGGGAAGTTCCCTGATGTCCTCATCAAATTTCCCCTAGTAGATTAAATACCACTTTGGGTCTCCCCTGAAAAGAGGCTACTAGCCTAGTGGGACTAAACCAGTCAAAAAAAGGAAAAAATAAAAAAGAATAAAATAAAGTCTACACATGTTACAAAACACTGCTATGAACACAACAAATAGTCCATCTAATGGCTATACATAAAACTCTCTGTTATGTTTATTTTATAAATAGCAAGGAAATGGTATACAGGACAGAGATAAAGGGGGAAAGCAAGCACAGAACCACACAGAAAGGAAGGAGGAAAGGAAGAGTGGTACTGAGGTGGGGAAGCAAGAGTGCTGTTTTGTAGGATAGATGTCCACTTTTCATATTTTCATGAAGGGTAGTGGAAGAAGGCAGCATCGGGAAGGTGTGGGCAGGAAAGAGGGTATTGGGTAATATAAGATGGCAAACAAAAGATGAGCAAAGACTGATAGGAGACTAGGAGAGGTGTTGACACACATGGAGAGAGCAGCATAAATAAGAGACAAAGGGAAACAGAGGGAGGACAGTTGGTGATGGAGATGACTGGATTACAAACTAGGGAGGGAACTGACACAAAAAAGTGAATACCATGATGGGGGAGGGACTGTGGTGATAGCTGACTGCCATACTGCACAATACCATAACCACCCTTAGCCCACTCATCTCAGTGACTGCTCTTAAGGAGTGTCTAGCCACTGTCATTCTGCTTGTTAAGGCTAGGCAGCTGTTTGACTCTGCCAGTCACACAATAATGTGCACCAGGCTGCCTATGTGGAGATGGACCACCACAAGGCACCAGGGAACATGCAGGTCATCCCCTGCCATAAGACTTATATCACCCTGTCTGGAGACTGCTGGGCCCCAGAAATTCATGGCAAGGCAGGTGCATGGTGTGGTAGCTGCTGTCGTACCATGTCCACTGCTGTGATCAATATTGCATAAAACAAGAATGTAAATGGAGAGAAACAAAACAAAATAATACAAATTAAAAAATAAAAAAGAAGAAGACAGCAGTAATAAGAAAAACACAAAATAAAAGACGTTATCAATAATGTGTACTACACTGGGCAGCAGTACAGTCTGCGTAGGAGTAAAATTCCATTAAGTAGGCAATGGCAAACAAAAAAAATAGATAAGTGATAGAAAGGTATTACAGCAGTTAGTATGCCACAAGGTGCAAGACTTGAATACCTGCTAACTAGTCCCCATGTGTATAGGGCATAGGTACAGTGTATATGTTGTAAACAGTGTGAATGCAAGGGGTGGTGAAGCAGGACAGAATACCCTGTGAGTCTGAAGTGACCAGCCTACAGGAGCTGGTCATCATAGGACAGACACATCCTACTAAACGTGTCATGTATTCAATGCCACATTTGTCCAAAAGTAATACACATAGTCTTAAAACCAGTGATAATAATGTTTCATGACATAGAACAGTCACCATGAGCTGCCACATGACAGAATGCGATATGCATGTCGATGGTATGCTAGGTAGAAATAGCACAGGCAAGGAAGATGGAATGGATAGTGTAAGAGTAAAGCATAGCAGGCTGACTAGGGCACTGTGTATTAATGGCATGGGCACAGCCACAAACATGGTACAGAATGATGCCACTGTGTGATGTCCAGTGTAGACTATGATACCCAAAATGGGGATGGAACAGCCACTATCAGCCCAGTCTGCATCATCATGTCACTGATTGGTATTTTTGGTGGAAGGATGGGTGGTAGAACAGTTCAAATTGCATTTACAAGGTATATTTCACATAAATTAAAGCTGAGCTGTAAGCAACAATTACAGTAATTAGCAGCAGTGCAAGCATGAGCAATGTCTCCATCTTTCTAACTTCCTCTTCTCATTTACTAAGGATGTCTTGGTGGTGCCTGTTTAGTGCACTGTAATGATACCAGCACTGCTCACCAGAGTAGGTGATGCCCATGGCATCATTCACTGCCCTTGCAATGCAGTGACAGACATCCACCTTGAACTGGGGATCCCTCATAGGAGATCCCTATAGGCAATTTTGGTGGCCCTGATGCAAGAAGTAGAGAAACATTTTCATCTTTCTCTTGCAACATGCAGGAGCCCTTCCAAACTAGCCACTTTAGAAGCAGTGGTCATTTTTACAGGCTGATATCTAGAGGCATCATGAAGTGAATTAAGAAGGCCATGGCCCTGTTAGAGATCACAGATCTGCCTGCACATATGGAGACCATCTTGCAGTCTTCACTGTATATGCACATGCAAGTACTTACCTCATTGTGCAATTTAGGACTAAAGCACATATTGCATTAATTGCATGATGTAATGACATTTATCCTAAATTGTCTCATTAACATAAAAGCTGCTCTGTGAGCCCTAAGCTTCTCTATACAACAAGCTGCAGCCACCACTATGTCTTCCTTGCCCAATATTTTTTTCCAGAATAGCAAGTAGAACAAAATTAATCTATATCTTATGATCTATGAATATAGTGGGATGGATAGATCTACAGCTGCTGTGATAAGGGTCCACAGGCCAGTGGCAATTAAGAAGAAGGAACGGATAACTATGAGCATCTTTTGTTGGTTGGGTTGGGGGTTGCTCAACAGCTACCTGATCACAGTGGAGATGAGGGCCACAGGGAGGATTCTGATGCAGAAGGCTGCTGGGATAAAGGTACCCATCCCACTGCAAAGTGGGGAGATAACTAGATAGCTGTAAGACTCTTATTGCTTGGGAGGTTGCTGCACTGCAGTGTGCTAGCAGGTTGCAATGATGAATGAGACCGGACAGGGCTCAGGTGGAGGCAGTAGTAACTCACCACAGTTTTGGCTCTGGGGCTGTGTGAGGTGAACTATGTCTCCTGGCAGGACCATTTGATCTACATTCATTTGGTCGACAATCAGTATTCAAGGCACTTAACAGGGATTTGCCCCCATCCCCAATGTTGTGCGACCCTGGAGTTGATATATATAGTTGGGGGGGGTGTGTGGGGGACACATGAAAATACAACAAAAACTACACATTTTAAACGAAAATAAGTGGGGGGCTGTGCCCCTCACACCCCCCCTAACTATATATATATCAACTCCAGGGTCGCACAACATTGGGGAGGGGGGCAAATCTCAGGTTTTTGCCTTGAATACTGGTTGTCGACCAGATGAATGTCGATCAGATGGTCTGTCGATCTTATGAAGTAGACCTATATATATATATATATATATATATATATATATATATATATATATATATATATATATATATGGCTATCATAAGGTTTATATTAGAAGTGTAGAGGTGAGGGTGATCATTATCACAAAATAATGTATATAGCTGGGAAATGCTAGTAAAACTGTTCAGGTATAGATGAACACAGACTGTGGTATTAGATTCTGAAACATAAATTGTGTGACAATATGGTAAGATGAAGATAATAGCGGCATTTATGTTGGAGATATACAGGAGCAGATCCTTTGATTTGATAGGTGAAGTTATGTGTTTTAATTAAGTTTTCATTCTGAATGGATTTCAGTGGTAGTGGGATGTGGATCTGAATGCAGAGTCACGTGCAGTATTAGATAATTTGGTATTAGTGATTTTTCACTAGAGCATAAAATTCTATTGGGGGTATATTGCTGTATTAAGTTGTTACGGTTTGTTAAGAGCTGGGCTATTTTCTGGCTTATAGTGAAGTCTGTGTATTGTAGTTAGCTGAAAAAGAGCTAGGAGATGTGGTAGTTCTTACTAGTTTAATTCTCTGAGGGCTAGGAAGTGGTGTGTTTTACTGTTATATTTCACTGCAGATTTGGCTAGTTTATTATAATATTGCTCAAGGGGATGATTGTGAGACTTGTAGTTCAGTGAAGATTAGGGCAACATACAGGACAGATGGCAGTGAAAAAGTAGAGGCTAAATGTCTTCTGACTATGTCAGTGAAGTAGGCTTTTACTCTGTGAATTGTATCTAGTTTTGAATGGCCATCTTTGATATACCCTGTAATTTTTTAATGGTTTACTTGTTCTTTTGTGGTGTTGTTGGCAGAGACGACAGTGAATAGTAATCCTCCCTGGTAAGATCTGACCACAAAGTGGTCTCTTTTGAAGTCACCATCTCCCTCAACTACCCCTAGATAGGGTCAAACAAAAAAACTTCTCAAAAGCTGATTACAACCTCCTGAAGGAAGGTATAAATAGCTTTACAGCTCCCTCCCCCTTCATAGGAACTGACACACATAGCTGGCATTAGGCATAGGCCAACTAGGCGGCCGCCTAGGGCGCCGCTCTACTAGGGGCACTTTTCCAGTATTTATTTGGTGTAGGTAGACCAGGATGGGGGCAGCGGGTGATGTGGTGGGGGGCACCATGGAATCCTTTTGCCTAGGGCACTACTTGACACATATATCCAAACCTAGACCAAAGGACTATATGAGTACTTATATAGCTGCATGAAATCAGGAATACCCGACAGGACAAAATCCTCCTCCTCAAGGAAGAGTAAAATTGTATGGTGGACATCTGCAATAAATAAACTCTTTAATAAAAGGACAAAAACTGCTGTCCAGGGCCAAGAAGGAGCAGATGCTTAATTGGAAGCAATCTATCCAAAATCTGGTCAAGCAAATAAGACCACTAGTGAAATCCTCCAAAGCAAACTTTGAGTCCAACCTGGCCACATCTACTAAAGACAATCACAAGACTTTCTTTGAGTACCCAGATCTGCTCAGAACTGGTGGTCAAGGACACCACATACACTAACGCCATAGATATAGCTAATCTGCTGGCAAACAGGTACAGTGAAAACCTCACTCCTCTGTCCCCACCATCAGTAAATTAGGACATCCCCAGCACCTGCCTCCTCCCCTTATTTCTAGAGAGCAAGTCATCAATGCCCTCTCGAAGGCAAAAAATACAGCTTCCATTGGACCAGATAACATCCCAGGCTGCATCCTACATGAACTTATATAGGAACTTGCAACACCATTAGACATCCTATTTAACCAAAGCCTGAGTACTGGCTTTATCCTAGCCAAGTGGAGGACAGCCACTGTCATTCTTTTGCACAAAGGTGGAGCATCCACTGATCCAGGAAATTATAGACCCATCAGCCTAACTACACAAACTCCACTCCACACACCTTCAGATAGAAACAACTCTGATCCAAACAATACCAAAACAGCAAAATCTTCAGAAGTCAGGAATCGAAAAACAGGAACCAAAGTCAAATCCAAAAGCAAACTCTTTATTCTTCAGCGCCTCGGTGTAACCACCTTTCAAGAGTATACATTCTCACTGAAAGAATGGATATATATATATATATATATATATATATATATACTCATAGCAATTAATTAAGCAATTAATTAAACAATTATGTTCAAAAAAGTTTTAAAGCAGACACCTCCAGTTTATTTCATTATTCAGTCCACAGGGTGTCATTGTATTGTATTTCAAAATAAAAATACTTTCCTTATATTGTAAGTTATATTTCAAAGCATTTTCATCATTACAAAGACATTTCACACTTTCTAAAACTGTTCCTGTTAAAAATGAAGCATCACTATTATGATAAACACTAAAATGCGTGGCAATACATTTATTTTCCCTTTTATGTCTTATGTCTCTAATGTGCTCACCTAACCTAATCTGAAACTCTCTTTTAGTTTCACCTATATAATATAATCCACAGGGACAGTGTAAAGCATACACAACTCCCTTACTTCTACAGGTAAAACTATCTCTTACTGTGAACCTAATGTTGTTAATATAATTAAATGTTCTAACTATATTCCTACAAACACTGCATCTACTGCAACATCTTGTACCAAATTCACTTAGTGGTCTTGGTAAACAAAATTTTGGCATTACAAATTTACCATGTACCACCATATCTTTCAAATTTCTTCCCCTTTAATAGGAGAATAAAGGTTTTTGTGGCAAAATGTGCATCAACACCTTATCTTTCACTAAAAATTTCCAAAAATGTTCCACTACATCCTTTATGTCTCCACTTTTTACATTATATGTAGAGACAAAATAAATATCCTTACAAGTTTTATCACTGGTTGCCAGATGATATTTCTTATAATGGTGATATTCACCCTTATTACATTTATTCCTTATCATATTATTCTCCTTTTTTACGTTCATAAGGGCATTTTCTAAAATATTCACACTATACCCTCTTTTTAAAACATATTATATGTGATATCCCATTCCCTTTGTAGATTTTCTTGTGTGTTACATAATCTAGATACCCTTGCCAATTCCCCATAAGGGAGAGCTTCCAAAGTATGTACAGGATGGCAACTAGATGCATGCAGGTATTGATTACCATCTATAAACTTCCTATGTATATTTGATATAATTTTACCATGTTCTGTACCCTCCAAAACAAGATCCAAGAATATTACTTTGTTTCCCTTCTGTATTCCATCAAATTCTAACCCAAATGGGTTACCATGTAAGTCTGTCAAAAATTCATTAACTGAATCAAAACCACCATCACAAATAAAAATCAAGTCATCTATGTAACGAAAATAAAATAACACATTACATTTCATAAAATTTAACTCAAATAGAAATTTCCTTTCAAAAAAATTCATAAACAAATTGGCATTTCTATTTCCTACATAACACTGGCTTGATTTTACATAGAATATTTTTACCATATGTAGTTAAATCTCCAGTTTACATCAAAGATAGTATGGAATTTTTAAACAAAATATCCTCTATTTCTTGGAACAACAAAATGTATTGGTTGGTTATGGATGTTAAAAGTCTATATACCTCTATTAGACATGATGATGGCCTCAATGCAGTGAGATCTTCTTTAAAAGACAACCCTTCTGTTGATTTCATAGTAGATTTGTTGGATTTCTGTTTAAAGAATAATTATTTTATTTTTAATGATGTTTTGTATCGGCAGAAACAAGGTACAGCAATGGGGCAGCTTTTGCCCCATGTATGCCAATTTGTTTATGATTTTTTTGAAAGGAAATTTCTATTTGAGTTAAATTTTATGAAATGTAATGTGTTATTTTATTTTCGTTACATAGATGACTTGATTTTTATTTGTGATGGTGGTTTTGATTCAGTTAATGAATTTTTGACAGACTTACATGGTAACCCATTTGGGTTAGAATTTGATGGAATACAGAAGGGAAACAAAGTAATATTCTTGGATCTTGTTTTGGAGGGTACAGAACATGGTAAAATTATATCAAATATACATAGGAAGTTTATAGATGGTAATCAATACCTTCATGCATCTAGTTGCCATCCTGTACATACTTTGGAAGCTCTCCCTTATGGGGAATTGGCAAGGGTATCTAGATTATGTAACACACAAGAAAATCTACAAAGGGAATGGGATATCACATATAATATGTTTTAAAAAGAGGGTATAGTGTGAATATTTTAGAAAATGCCCTTATGAACGTAAAAAAGGAGAATAATATGATAAGGAATAAATGTAATAAGGGTGAATATCACCATTATAAGAAATATCATCTGGCAACCAGTGATAAAACTTGTAAGGATATTTATTTTGTCTCTACATATAATGTAAAAAGTGGAGACATAAAGGATGTAGTGGAACATTTTTGGAAATTTTTAGTGAAAGATAAGGTGTTGATGCACATTTTGCCACAAAAACCTTTATTCTCCTATAAAAGGGGAAGAAATTTAAAAGATATGGTGGTACATGGTAAATTTGTAATGCCAAAATTTTGTTTACCAAGACCACTAAGTGAATTTGGTACAAGATGTTGCAGTAGATGCAGTGTTTGTAGGAATATAGTTAGAACATTTAATTATATTAACAACATTAGGTTCACAGTAAGAGATAGTTTTGCCTGTAGAAGTAAGGGAGTTGTGTATGCTTTACACTGTCCCTGTGGATTATATTATATAGGTGAAACTAAAAGAGAGTTTCAATTAGGTTAGGTGAGCACATTAGAGATATAAGACATAAAAGGGAAAATAAATTTATTGCCACACATTTTAGTGTTTATCATAATAGTGATGCTTCATTTTTAACAGGAACAGTTTTAGAAAGTGTGAAATGTCTTTGTAATGATGAAAATGCTTTGAAATATAACTTACAATATAAGGAAAGTATTTTTATTTTGAAATACAATACAATGACACCCTGTGGACTGAATAATGAAATAAACTGGAGGTGTCTGCTTTAAAACTTTTTTGAACATAATTGTTTAATTAATTGCTTAATTAATTGCTATGAGTATATATATATATCCATTCTTTCAGTGAGAATGTATACTCTTGAAAGGTGGTTACACCGAGGCGCTGGAGAATAAAGAGTTTGCTTTTGGATTTGACTTTGGTTCCTGTTTTTCGATTCCTGACTTCTGAAGATTTTGCTGTTTTGGTATTGTTTTGGATCAGAGTTGTTTCCATCAGCCTAACTAGCCTGATCTGTAAGGCCATGGAGCGGATTATCATGGACCTCATTAACAAGGGCATTGGCAACCTCCAAACACTTGATCCCACACAGTTTGGTTTTGTTAAGGGAAGCCGTGCCTGTTAAATTTGGTCAACTTCTTTGAGACAGTCACCAAAGCAATGGACAAGTGGAAGATGGTGAACACCACCTACCTTGACCTGGATAAAGCCTATGATACTCTTTCCCATTCTGGTATAATAGATAAACTCTCTCAACTAGGCATCAATCCATACATTACCAGATGGGTAGCAAACTGGCTCACTGATAGAACCCACCTAGTCAAAATTGGGGATGCCACCTCAAGCAGTCAACTCTTAATGAGTGGTGTACCCCAGGGATTGGTCTTGGGGTCTTTGTTCAGGATATACTTTTCTGAGCTGTAGGCCAAAACCAGTGGGCTATGGCTGACCACGTTTGCAGATGACTGCAAGCTGAGTGCTGTCATCAATTCCCCTAGTGATGTGGACATCCTACAAGAGGTTCTCACCCAAACAAATGACTGTGCCAGAAACATGGCCTCAAACTGAATGCCAAAAAATGCATCATCATCATCCCCTTCAGGGATCCCTTTGGGGAAAGTGATGTCCCCACAAATTATCACATTAATAATAAGGTCCTAAACATGCAATCAGTCATGAGGGACTTGGGCAACCAGGTTGATAGCAAACTGACTTTTGAGCACCATATTGCCCCCATTGTATGGAAAGCTTTCCAAATGGCCCACCTCATTAGTAAGGGTATCTCATCCAGGGACAAGGTGGTCATAACATCCCTGTATTCTTCCCTTATAAGACCCATTATTGAGTACAATGTTCCTTTTGTCATGTACTTCACAAAGCACATGCAACAGCTAGAGAGACCACAGAGGTCCCTCACCAGGAGAATCCAGGGCTCAAACATCTACCCTACACAGATAGGCTAAAGGCACTGTCCCTCTACTCAGTCTCCTACAGACTCCTCAGAGGTGACCTCTGTCTGGCATACAAAGCAATCTCAGACCCCATCTTGATGGGACTGCTGCATATCCGCACGTCAAGTTCAACTTGAGTAATCCACACGTGACCTCAGCCTGGTCTGTGGCATTAACAGGACTTGTTGGCGGGACAGATTTATGTTATAAAGACTCCCTCTTCTGTGGAATAGACTCCCACTCCACATCAAGCAGAGTACATCATTAACACTTTTTAAGCACAACCTGGATAACTGGATAGGGAACAGAAAATACACCCCTGGAATTCCACCTGTGTCCCTGCTGATCAGGGGCATTGGGTGCTGATTTGTCAGAACATGGGCTAAATTCTTGGCTAGGCTTGTAAGGGCCTCAGACCCAATAGCTTAGTAACTTTCTATGATCCTATATGATCCTATGATAGAGTTGTGGTGTGAGGTGAAATGCAATAATTTAGTTTTTTTTAGGGTTTAGAAGTAGAGAATTATTTAGCCATGTTTCATTCAATAAAAATGATTGTTGCATAAGGTCTCGGAGTTCAGAAAGAGATCAGACAGAGCAGATTAGGGTCAAGTCATCCATGTTTTGAACTTGTACCATTATAGAGTTCATTGATAAATATGTTGAAAAGTATGGGGCTTAGTATAGATCTTTGTGGGATGTTAATACTCACTGGCAACAAGGTGACAAAATCATTTTTACATTTCACTGTTTGTGCTCTGTTTGAGAGGTTGCTATGGGACCATTTCTTTGGAGATATGGTGAGCTCTAAGGAAGATTCTTTTGAGCACTGATTTAAAGGGAACAGTCCTTATTAAAGTTCTTTATAAGGCTATAATATGATCTGACAACCATCTCACCTTCATAATTAACATCACTTCCTGTTCCAAAAAGCAATGCAACTTGTAAAAAATGAATGCTAAAAGTCAGTGTAGTATCACAGACAAAATGGGCTTAGTAAGTTATCATTTACATTTCTTTTCTGTATCTGTAATACATACTGATGTGTCTGCAGTGAATGCAATATGTAAAAATGTAACTCTTCTGAGCTGCTGGATAACTGAAACCATTTCCAGTCTTATTGAACCTACATGCATAAAATTATGTGATTCATTGGTGCCTAACCTAAGAAAAATATGTCTGTTAGTCTGTACATGTTGCAAATATTTTATATATATATGTATTTCTTAAAATGAAGTTAAGATTATATTCAATTGCTTTAGAGACCTTGGGGAGGTCAGTAACCCATACCATATTAATTAAACAGCATCATTTGTATTTCTGGTATCTAAACTCTGTTTGCAAGTGGCATTAGACCCATTTTACACTCCTTCCTTGAACAAAAGTAGGCTTAAACCTAGTATTTTTAATGAGTCAAACTTATATTTATATTCATTTAACATTTCAAAAATAATCTCTAAATTGCTGTAAGTAACATCGTCACCATTTTTAAGTCTGAAAGCTTTAGCAGTTTGGGACCCATATGTTATTAAAATGTAATGAAGATAAAAGCTTATGAAAAGAATACAGAAACTGTATTCTTTAAAGCAATGTTTGATAGTGCAAAAATCAGTTTTTCTACACAAAATACTCTCATTGCTTTATTACAAACTTCATTAGGTATCACCATATAAAAGGACTTAAGATCACCTCTTACTATCTATGACTTGTGTTATCATTCAGCAATCCACAATCATCTTTTCACACATGCAGGTACATGCATGCACACGCACACATAGGCAGACACACACACACACACACACACACACACACACACACACACACACACACACACACACACACACACACACACACACACACACACACACACACACACACACACACACACACACTCACATACTATCTTGCATTTATTGTGTACATTTTTAGGCATTTCAAAGGAATTCTCATTCACTTGGTTTAATTTCCCCAAGTCTTTTTGGCTTCTAGTACCATGATGGGAATGGACCCCATTCCTAAGTCAAAGTATGATTAAAGTTTGTGAAATTAGTATTGTTTCAGTCTTTGATGTGAGCCAACAGTGTTCTTCTCTTTATGAGACTCATTGTTCCTACTATCTAGGTATCTTTCTTCCACACTGCATTAGTTTCAGGCTACATATCCTGATATTTTACAAATTTGTGTCTCTCTGTAATTAAGACACTTTAATAACTGGGTGCAGCAATTTCAATGATCAATGCTACTTTTGTCTTCTTTTCATGGACTACTATATCTAGTTTTCATGCATCTATTTTTTCAATTGTTGGTAACCGGTAAGCCCATTGGATATAAACTTCATCATTCTCTATAATGACATGTGACTCATGTTTCTAATGCTTCTCAGCTACTTGAATATTGTAATGTTTGCACAATTCCCAGTGCAATAGTCTTAGCAAATTATTATGTCTGTCAGTATGCAGGCCCTCTGCTATTAGTGTATCATACCCAGCAATAAGACATGCGACTCTTTGCAGTTCTGTTTTACAGAACCTGCATTTGTCTGTTTTTCCTACATGTTCAATGAACTTTGTAAACCAGTGTGTACGTAGCCCACTATCTTGGGCTGCTAATATTAGCTTTTCATCTTTTGGTTAAAGTTGCCTTTTCTTAACCATGCCTGCATCAAATCCTGATCAACATGATGTTGTTTCAAGAGTTTTCAATACTTGCAACTATATTTATGCCTTTTCCAGATTTCTTTCCTTCTCATCTGATCCTTCACCTTATATTCTTTCTTTTCTTTTTTTGGCACATTCAGTTGCTGCCTGACTTTTATCTACTTCTGATTTGGTTTCCATTCTCACTTGACACTGATATGCTTCTGCTGAACTAAGCAGGGAAGTCATCTGAGATTTGTTTTTTTCATGCTTTAAGACTTTCACTATGTTTGGATCTGGAGGGGTCAACAGATATGTATGCAGTCCTACAACTGCAGAACTATACATGTAATCATTTTCAAGAACGCCAATACCTCCTTCAGAATGAGGAATATACAGTGTTGGTATACACTGATTTTTATATATAATTTGATAAGTGTGAAACATTTTTTGCGTTTTCCTGTCCAAACAATCAAATATCTTTTGGGGCCAGTGAATCACCCTAAAACTATAAACTAGAACAGGAATAGCAAATGAATTTATAGCTTGGATTTTTTTCCTAGATGTCACAACTGTTTTCAGTATTAATTTTAGTCTTTTAAAATATTCCTTACTGAATTTTTGTTCCCATTTGTTCATGTTTTATTGTCGATCCTTCATCAGTCCCCAAATATTTATATACTTCCTCCTGCTCAAGTTCCTTTAAATAACATCCCTGTCCTGGACTGAATTTTCTTGGTGCTGCAGCTTACCTGCTTTAAATGCTGCGTTTGCACATTTATCAAAACCAAATGACATTCTTATGTCATCTGAAAAAGTTTTGACCACTTCCAATTGTGCTTTCAACTTTTCATTTGATGAACTACACAGCTTTAAATCACCCACAAAAAGATGAGAAGTCTTTATACTTTGTTTCTTTTCTGGGAGCCAAATTATAACCATGACTTAATCTGTTAAGTAGACAGCTTAATGGGTTAAGGAAAATAAAAGAGCAGCGGTGATAAGGAGTGGTCCTGAAATATCCCCCTTTGAATTTTTATCCCAGGGATAATAATTTTTCCTTTATCATGGTCCCTGTAATATAACTGATCACTGTTGGATGTATCTTATACATCTGTAAGCACTCCTTTATCCATGAATGTGAGATGCTGTCAAATGCTTTTTGGAATCTGGCCATGGCATACTTAGATTCTTCCCCCTTTTACAATTTTCCATTGACTTTATTTAACAACAAATGATCCTTTATTCCATATAACTTTCTTTTCTTACTCTTTTCTTTTGTTTCCATGATTGAGTTTGCCTCTAAATGACTATAAACTCTTTTTGTGGTTTTTGCAGACTACCACTTCCTTCTACAACAGGGGAGCATCCTGCAATATGACATTGGGGATGTGGGAGAAAACTGGATTATTTAGGGAAAACTCATATTGACATAAAAAATGTATGCAGACTCTGCATAGGACGTTCCTCAGTAGAGAACCAAGCACTCTGAGGTAGCAACGCTACTGGCTGCACCAATGTACTGCACATCAAAAGGTTAGTAGCATCAAAAAAAGAATTTAATAAACATTGTTTAATCAGGATTTTCAGTATGAATACATACAGATAAAATTACCAAATAACTGCCAGCTAATATATGTCTAAAAGTGCAGTTCCTTTAATTTTTCTGTAAAGAAGGGAGTCCAAACAAAAACACCATGATGGGTTATCTGTGAAAAATGGAACAATTCTAAAGCAATAATAGTCTCTGTATGCAAATTTTGAACAGCATACTTCCATAAGTTCATTATAACTGCATATTTGTAAATAGCTTTGAAACTATGCAAAACAACAGAATGACCTATCTTTATCTACAATGAAACTATAGAAATCCAATGGAATGGCTTATCGTTCTTCATTAAGAGATCTAATAGTACAACGGAATTATAAAAAGGTTCTCTGTATGCATATCAGTAATGCAAAATACTTATAAAAGGTTACTAGCTCATAATGGTGCAAATTAGTGCAACAACTGTGAAACTATGCCAACTATGAATAGGTAACCTAATCCTGTAACATACCTTCCACTGCTTCTGTATAATAAGATTTATCTAATATAATTAAAATGTCAACCTTATCTCCATCAGTAACATAAATAGACTCATATGTCTTGAATATATGTATTTAAAGCTTGCCAGTCTGTCTTATGAAATTAAACATTTAAATTCACTTCTGATTTGAAGTGCTGCACAAAAATCTATTTTTGTAAATGGTTTCCAGAACTTGTACAGCCAGATGACAGGCATGAGTAAAAGTACTGAACTTTGTAAAATCCTCATTTTAAGTTTTATTTTATTAGAAAACAGCAGACTGAAATGCTGAAATATCAAACATGCATAACGACAAATGCTGCTAAATCTATATTCCTCAGAAGGTTACAAAGTAAATTGGCTGTTAATCCATAATGTTTCTGGAATATCATTAAAACACTGGGCTCATGTAAGTTATTTTGTAAAGCAGACCAAATGTTCTCAACATATATATATATATATATATATATATATATATATATATATATACATATATAAAATATGTGTGTGTGTGTGTGTGTGTTGTGTGTATGTATGTGTGTGTGTGTGTGCGTGTGTGCGTGTGTGTGTGTGTGTGTATGTGTTCTGTGTGTGTGTGTGTGTGTGTGTGTGTGTGTGTGTGTGTGTGTGTGTGTGTATGTGTGTGTTCTGTGTGTGTGTGTGTGTGTGTGTGTATGTGTTTTGTGTGTGTGTGTGTGTGTGTGTGTGTGTGTGTGTGTGTGTGTGTGTGTGTGTGTGTGTGTGTGTGTGTGTGTGTGTGTGTGTGTGTGTGTGTGTGTGTGTGTGTGTGTGTGTGTGTGTGTGTGTGTGTGTGTGCTTTACATAATTGGCAACTCATTTGTATTCCCCTTATTTCCTTAAATCAGTCTTTTACATATGTTGACACCTTCATTCCAAGTACTTCTCTCTGTAAATGTGTTGAGTACCTAAATGTTTAAAGCAATCTCTGAAAAAGTTAATCTGTGTTTGAAAAAAATATTTCAAATACGACTCTGGCATATACATTTTTCATCCAAAGTTTTTTCAATTCAGAAGCATATATATACTGAACCTTACACTTACTTCTGATATTCTTCCATACAATTTCAAACATGTGGCTATATCACCATTATCAAAACACCTTCCCCCCAAGAAAGGACATGATTTCAGACCTATATCTAACTTATGCACCCTCACTAAACTCTTAGAAAAAATGGTATTCAATCTAATTTTAGATTTGATTATCAAATACAACATTCTTTCTGATAGACAGTTATCTGGGTTTCAACAAACTGCGGCATTAACAGCTATCTACTATCTTAAAAATCATATCTTATATAATATGGAACGTGTAAAATGAAAAGGCACAGTGAATTCAGCAGTTGTAGACAAATCTTTAATCCACACAAAGCAGGGAATCCAAAACAAGCACAAATAATAACGCTGTTGTACAGTTACTTCTTATCTTTTCGTCAATCACTTCATTCATTCACTGATGAAGTGGATTGACGAAAACGTAAGAAGCAACTGTACAACAGCGTTATTATTTGTGCTTGTTTTGGATTCCCTGCTTTGTGTGGATTAAAGATTTGTCTACAACTGCTGAATTCACTGTGCCTTTTCATTTTATTAGTTTTGTGTTTGGCACAGAGGATCACTTTTGTGTTTATAATATGGAACGTGGTCAAGTTGCAGGAGTTTTCTTGACATAAAATAACTTTCCAAGGTGTTAATCACAATCTACTCACTATAAAGTTTTCTTCTTCTGGATTGCCTTACAATCTGCAATGGTGGTTCCATGAGTAATTTCAAAACCTGAACCTTTCATGTTTCAAGTAATATTATTTCATCAACAGAAGGCATTCTCAACAAAGGCATACCTCAAGATTTGGTGCTTGGCCTTTGTTTTTATTTTTTGGATATATCAACAGATTTCCTTCTGCTCTTCTGCTCAGTGAATTATTTATATAGGGGATATTGCTAATATCAAATCAATAAAACTACTTGGCTACATCATGTTCTAGAGCAAGATCTTATATATATATATATATATATATATATATATATATATATATATATATATATATATATATCTACCCATAACTGGCTTTCTCAAAATCTTGTCATACTAAATTCTGGAAAAATGCCATTTGCGTTGTTTGGGATTACACAGAAGTTGAACTCCATCTAATTCCTCTCCCATTTTTCTTGCTCCTAACTTGACACCTCTAGTGTAGTACAGAACTAAAAATGTATTGGCCTTACCTTACATCTTTATTTAAATTTCCAAATTCACACTTAGAATCTAGCTGACAAAGTATAGCTCCAGTTAGTCAGCATACAAGCTATGTATTCCAATTTTCTCTATCAGGACGGCCATAGGCATCAATGTTTTACTTTCTAGACCAGAATGTGCATTGCCATTGATATCACTCATTTAAACTTCCAATTCATCTTAGCAATAGAAAGCCGAAAACAGAATACTTACACTTTACTCAACTCTCTGATGACAGAAGAGCGTTGTGCCATGCTTCAAAAGAGTAAAAGCTGCCCATCACAGGAAGGGCTTTATTATTTTTATACTCACTGACTTTTTTAAATTACCACTAATGCATGCTGGCTCCTATAAAAATAAGTAAATTTACCTCATATTCTTTAAGGTATCAGGATGGTAGATTATTAAGTAGATGCCCCTCTTCACTTTACCAAACATTGAAAAGACGTTCCTAACAGCTGCACCCACAGTCTGGAATCCCCCACTCAATGAGCTTTGGAAATTAGAACTATACTCCAGTTTCAGAAACAAGGTAAAGCAGCAGCAGTTGCTGGAGAATTATGCCTAATGTCTTGTTCACAGCAGAGAGTGTCTCACCTTCGACTACTACCTTCCATTCATCTCCTGTCTTAACTACCTGCATTTATTAATTGTTATCTTGCATATAAGGTGATGGTGCGTACCTTCAGTAGTGCTGCACATTGATTACTACTGTTCTTTAGTGATGCTAACATTATCTTTTTATCATTTACTTGGTATATATTGATGAATGCAAATATTATTTTGAAGTAATTAGCTTTATCTTTTTACCATTTGCTTGGTAAACATTGTTGGCTGCAAATATTATTCTGTGTTTCTTTGCTGTATATTATTATGTTTATTTTCTGCTGCATTTTTTGTCTCTGTATACTGACTTGGGTCATGACTGAAAAGTGTCTTCAAGCCAACTCTTTTTCCCAGTGAATAAATAATTTGGATAAACAAAGAAGCAAACATGACACCCTTTATTAGCCTATCGGCATCCACATTTAGAAGTCTGCAACGTGAAGTTGAAATCACGTGTAACGGTGTTTTGTTCACCATTTCTTTTTTCAGTAATTATGTTCTTGCCATAAAAAGTATGTTTTCTGATTCTAAAATATGTAGTTTTTTACTTTAGTTTCTTTACTGGAACTACATCTATTAAGTTTAATAATCTTTTTACATTTCTTGTATGCTGAGAAGCTGCCAGGTACTTTGTGAATGTGAGACACATGGTCTTGCATTTTGATGATGCAGTAAGAGGGGTAATCAACTTGTAGTGGATAGGCATGATTTCTATGGTGTTAGCAGATTTCCAAACATAAAGTAATGCAGAGTGCAGTACAGTCAATCAAATAACTAAATGCATTTATATTAAGGTAAAAGGTAATAAAAGAAAAATGGAACAGAATAAGATTCTTGGTAATGCTTGTCATAAAGTCTAATAACATAGATATAACAGTAAAATAAATGATTGTCTGACAGGGAATGATCAATGTGAGAAAGAAAGTAGGGGTATGTGAATTTCTAAAATAATAGTATTTATTAAAGTATGTTTGCATGTGTTATACATTGAATGGATTAGTGTTAAAAAGAAAAATGTTCATTGAACTGAATAAACTCCTCAGCAAGTCAAAAAAGTACACCTGAATTTGGGACTGCGAAGTGCAGGCTGTGCTTGGTGGGAAGACAGATTACCTGCAATACCAAGATTCATATACAGGTGGAACTGTGCTGCAGGCTTTGGCAGTCATGTTAAGTTTGGTTTGGTATTGTGTAAACTATCCCCCATACTGCTGCAGGAATGGATTGCAGTGTTCTGTTTACAAAAGTGATTTAATTTCCTTTTGGCTAGTGGCTCCACAAACCTGTCCAATATCTTGGATGGGGAGAATGCAGGTATGAGAGCTATACCATCTTATATTTGCACTCCTGTGCTGGACAGCCTCATGACCACGCTGGTCTATCTTTATGTCAGATGTGGCTCCTTGCTGTCAATATCTGGTTTAACATAAAACTTTCTAAAAACATGCTTCTGGAGCATTCCTTCCCAGGCCTCCACTGAAAACAGGATCTGTGGAACCTAGTTGAACTTTCCCAGTCAACAAATGTTAAATAAATAAATAAATAAATAAATAAATAACTACAGCTGGGACTACCGCACCCAGCAACACTGGCCAGACTCAGTTGCCTCATCAAGTCATTAGGTAAGTCTGGGCAATAAACACAAAATGTTAAGCAATCTCAGGACCTCTTCCTGACAAGATTTCTTTAAATACACTGAGGATTTGAACATCACACTGTTTGCTCCCCCTTACAACATAATCAGTGCTATTGCATGACACAGAATTAGGAAGTAATTGGTCAGATGCTATGCAAAGAGTACATACAAATGCACATTTTTTAAACTTAATAAATATAGATCCACTGATGTAACTAACCTTGAAAAATATGTTAGAATCAGAATGCCCACTTTCCATGATGCAAGTATAACTGCAGCAAAAAGGAATAGTTAAAAAATTTTAAAATTTGATTTTTAAAGGGTCTAGAATTTCCCATTGCTAAAGTAACTAAATCACATAGACACATACATATGTCAAAAAACAGTCACAAATGTAAACATATAAACATGAATTAGCATAATCTGAGAAATATGGATATTCAGAGCACTGGTTTTATAACATTTCATTAAAAGCATATACCTCAAAAATGTGCTATTGAGAAAATAAAATACTTGTTCTACTACAGTAAATAAAATGAAAATGTGTAGTTTCTGCAAAACCTCAATCTTAATTAGCTTTAAAAGCTCCACTTTCTAACTCTGAGTCATTTTATCCATTAGGATGCTCTAGAAAAGCATATTTTTCTTAAAACATTTATTTATTTTCTAGGGAAATAAACTGGTCCAATGAGAACTTTTCAGCTAAAACCTGGGCCAGTGGCAGATAGTATGGAAAAGTAAAAAAAAACCCACAGAAAACATGAATTATAAGCAAGAAAAAAAACATGCATGTGGAAAAAAACACTATATTAATATAAATAATTAAATTAATTTCATAACATGCATAGTGAAATCTAACCAGCATATAAATATTTGATACTAGTCTACTTCTTTTAAGCGAAAACATACTTCACTGAACAGTAGTTCGCCAACTCCAGTATACCGAATATACACTTTGCCGAATCTCCAATTTCCCAAATTTCATATCAGCGAAAACAACATGGTAGTTCAGGTGCGTGGGATTGTAAATTATGTGTGGGAGGGGACCTTAAATGTTGAGTGAACTTGTTATAGATCGCGGTACATTGAGGATAAAGAAATATTCCCTTTTCCCCACTGTAGTGCAATCTTGGAGTTAGTATATATAAGTAGGGGGGTGTGGGGGGCAGGAGGGCTTGCCCCTTGCAGAAATGTATTTGCTGTATTTGTTTTTAGACATCAATAGCAGTTCAAGAACATATTTGCCAACAAAAATGAATAGAGTTCTGTGGAATATGTCACAGCAATTGTAATTGTTTTTAAGGTGTTACAATAGTATTCGTTGTATGGAATTCCATTTGTTTCACTGTTTGTTTTATAGCATGCTGCACAGTGATTTGTTGTTATTTCACTTTGTGGGTTCATTGGGTAAGAATACATGAATTATTAGTTTACTTTTTGTGTGTCAGCAACTGGGTTGATTATATTACATTTGTGTATGTGATGCTCGCTGATGTGAGTTTTGGAAAATGTATTTTCGACAAACTGTATATTCAGTACACTGGAGTCGGCGAAGTGGCATTCGTTGAAGTGTGTTTTTGCTTAAAAGAAGTAGACCCATATATATATATATATATATATATATATATATATATATATACACACATATACTCAACAGGTAGCAGCACATCACCTTTGATGTTGGACGATCTGAGGGCTTTAGGTTGTATTCCACAAATAGGTATTTACCTTCCTTTTCTACTGCTGAGGTAGTATTGCTGCATAAAGGATGATTGCTGCACTCTTCAGGTATAATCTTTCTAATGGGTTTATATCAGAACATCAAACACCCATAATCTCGAATCGCACAACATCGAGCACCTAACCTCGAATGCAAAAAATACCGAAAGCTCAAAATTCTAAAAATGGAAACCCCGGACTCCCATAGTTGGCCCTTGCAAAGTTACACACCCACATCACTGGTGAATGTGAAATGTGAAGAACGTCTGCTACGAACCACTGTTCAATAGCAGGGTAAGCAAAACACATAACATTGAAATGTTACATGGAAATGTATTACCTCCCCTGTGGTGTGATCGTGGAGTTGGTATATTTAAGTGAGGGTGTGTGGGGGGCACAGCACCCCCACTTTGGGGGGTGTGGGGGCGAAGCCCCCCACATAAGAAATAGTTAGTAGCTTGTTTGTGTATTTGAGTAGTAAATCATGTAAATATTTTGTTGTTTTGTAGATAGTGTGTATGTAGTGTAGTAATTGTATGCTACTATGCTGGTTTTGTTTTTAATATTTACTTTCTGTTTAGCAGAGTAGAGTACTCAATGTATATGTTTGTAGGGTACTTGCATTAGGTGGCTGGGTTGTGTTTTGACAGTTAAAGAGGCATGGTGTTTGGTGTGTTATGGTTAGGATTCAGGTTGCATGGGTGAGTGGATGGCCAAGTGTTGCTGTTCATACTTTCTGTTTTCAAAATTCTGAGCTTTCGGGGTTATTGGCATTCGATGTTTTGTGTTCAATGTTGTGTGATTCGAAATTATAGTCTTTCAATGTTCTGATATAAACCCCTTTCTAATGAGGTATTAAACTGAAGTCCCATCCACCTCAGCTGGTAGTAGCTCAGATGAATATAAAAGATCCCATGCCACTTATCAAAAAGACTCGTGATACTTGATTTATTTACACAACATTTAGTTATTTACACATTTATGTATCTACATATTTACATATATACATTCATTTTTCTCTTTTATCCATTACTATTTTGCCATATCCAAAATCGTATTTTCATTTTCACCTGATATCCATTGCTTATTAATCAATATCTCAGTGCATCATCTTTTCCAAATAAACTATAAATATATAAACATTCAATAACTTTTTCATGCTCTTCATATTTTCCATATAAAATCATCAAGTTTAATTATCTAAATATATTTTTCTTAAGCACAATAGCAATTTCTCACAAGTACCTGTTATTCTATTGCAGTTAAGAAAAATGGACTTTTCTACACATTACTGAGTTATTTTTCACTAAGGAACAGAAAGACATTCATTGTTTTGCATAGGAAATCTTTCAGGTTTGTATTACTGCAGAGTTGATATATATAAGTTAGGGATGGGGGTGGGGCTTGCCCCTTGCAAAAAACACATTTTAGTTTGTCACCATTGTGTGTTTCAGGCATTAGTTTTTAGGTTTTAGCATTTGGATGTCAGTAGTGGAACCCAAAAAAAAAATGTTCGCAAGTGTTTCCTGTAATCTATTACAACCAACCACATTTATTCTGTCTTTACTTCTTTTAATTTCATTTGCCCCTAACCTTAATCTATTTTAAGACAACCTCCATATAAAATGAACCACTCCATGATGTCTTTACAATTTCTGTTTTATTAATAAACATGTTCTTTTTTTTCTTCTTACAACCCATTAAGTAAATGGTATGCCTACCTAATTTATTTATAGCATATTCTTCTATCTTCTCTTATATTGACTGTTTTAACTTATATAGAAAATTGCTTTTGAAAATCATTTAAATCATAGTCACTTTTTCCTTTTTTTCCTTTTATCTACTCTAAAATGTTCCCAATATTCTTCATACTTTTTATGTAATTCTGGATTCATTTTCTTTTTCTTTTCCATGCACATAAGCTTTAAAGCCAAAAATAAATGCAACAGTACTAAAAACTAATTAATTCAATAATCCAATGTCTCCATATTCTTTAGTAGGAAATATTATCCTTTATTAATGAGATTTAATCTATATCACCAAAAGAATGAAAGGCTATAGCTAGAACTCCATTTTCATTATGCCAGTAAACTGTTAGACAATTCCCTGGTTACCAATTAATATGACATGTAATAAATACACATTCTTCCTGAAAGTAAGCTGAATGCCCTCTATAATGCCATCCTTTATTTAATTTATTTTCTTCTCACATTCTTTCATCACACTACTGTCTGGACCAGACACTATCCCCATCACTATTTCTTTCATTGAAAAAGTACCAATCCTTTCTGTAACCTATATCTTATTTCTTTACTTTCCCTTATTTAATTTCAGGCTGACCTTCATTCATTAAGTTATATTTTTCTGATCACCGCTTTCATCCAGATTTTATTTTTGGCAATTATAAGCACATCACCTGTACAAGATATGGCTATGAGAACTATAACACCTTCCATTGTCTCCCAGCTTCTTTTATCATCAGCCCCCTTCCATCTATACTTTTCTCTAATACTGCAGTTATTAAAATATTGCAATGACCTCACAATCAACAACTTCTGTTTTGATTCTTATTTTTTTTCAAACATCTATCATCTTCTGGAACAGTGATTTAACCAACTTAATTATTTTCTCTGCAGTATCATAACTTTCAATAATCATCTATGTTTGCTCATGGGTAACATGTCAAACAATTTCACAATTTAACAGTCTATCATCATTTTTCTTTTCTTTTCGTTTTCTTTAGCATGCCATTTATTACTTCCTTAAAAACAGTAATATATCTGTTAGATTTCATCCCTTTATTCCAAGCGTTCTCTGCCCTAATGTAACTCCAAATAATCATGTCAACCGCATTTTTATTATTTTTGTTACTGATTGTAAACCTTGTTACATAGGGTTGCTTATTAGTCTGCAGCTTTTATTTATTTATATTTTTTTCGATTTTCTCCAAAATAACCTTAATCATACGGTAAGTCATTCTTTTTTTCTTTTCTTGAATTCCTCCATCAAACCAGCCATTTAACAAAGACAAATATTATTTGTTTAATATGGAAAAAATAAAAATATTAAAAAGTCCAAGTTTATACTATGATAAACTATAATATATGGAACAAAATGTATTAGTATTATATGTAAAAATGTTCTATCAGTGGTATGTTAGTTGATTTATTTGTATGAGAACAAGAACAAAATGTTGCAAAGTTAAAAATACATTCAAAAAGTATTTTCTTTCCACTTCTTGAATTTGCTTATACGAGTCATAACCAAATACCTCTGATTCAGGAGTCTTTTCATTAACACTTTTCTAAACTGAATTTCCATTAAACTTTCATCCTGTAGCTCTTCGTTTTCATTCAAAGCCTTTTATCTTCCTAGTCTTACTCAAAATTAACCAACTTGCCTGTATACAAACCATTAACATGCTTATTATTGATAGGAATATTTTTAAGTATGTCAGACTTTCCTATCTGTACCTTGCAAGCTATCAATATTTCTTCCATATATTTGACCGTTTTCTAGCAAAAGACTCCATTTTTTTCTTGCTAACTTTCAAAATAACCTTCTCTTTTTGTTAATGCTTTCATTTTCTGTAATTTATTCTGATATGTTTTTCTTGCTTTTTAACACTCAGTATTGTTTTTTTCTGGAAATAAAGAATAAACTAAGCCAGCAACAAGTGAGCCGTGAAAAAGTGTAGTTTATTGAAACTACTTAAGACTTCATAAAAGCTTAATTCAACAGATCGGTTTCGGCCTGGGTTTAACCTGGTCTTCTTCAGTGTATAACAGAAAAAAGCATACCAAGTGAAAAAAGTCTTATATAGTAAAACAAAACATTTGATAGGCTGACAAGAAACATCACAGCATTAAACTCATAAATATTCATTAAGCACTAAATACTATTTGGACATCACAGAATTTAACTCATAAATATTCATTAAGCCCTGGATTAAATAGGGCACCAAGTTTGGTAATCCATTTCTTTTCTTTAGTATCAAGTTTGTGGTGCCAACCAGATTTGTGGGTTCGATCACCAATGAGTTTATCAATAATAATGAAATGAAAATTAGCTGTCTGATGTTTAAGTGTGTGTTTATATAAAGCATTGGTAGTTCTTTTGCATTTAATGTCACTCAAGTGCTCTGACATACGTAACCTGAAGGGTCGAGAGGTCTGACCAATATAAAATGATTGGCAACTACAACAAGCCATATAGATAGCCCAATCAGTGTTACAGTTAGCAAAAAAATCGAACGTCATATACTATGCTACTGTTTTTACTACTAAATTCTTTAGATTTCAAAATATGTTTACAGTTGATACAGTGACCACAAGGGAAACAACCAATAAGTTTGTCACCCATGATGGTGGTCTGATATAACTGAGGTAGTACAGAATCAGAATGATGTTTGTAATGATTAAAATGTGCTGCTAGGTTTTTTCCTTTACGAAAAGAAAATGAACATACATTGGGAATTATCGTATTGATATTACCATCCGCCTTCAATATGTTCCAATTGTCCTTAATAATATCCATAAATCTATTAGTATTTCCACCAAATGTTGTAGTGAAACGTAATATGTTTTTTGACAAAGGTTTCTTCTTATATGTCAATAGATCATGTCTACGTAGACCCGATGCATGGTTTTGAGCCATGGTGACATACCCTGAACTGTAGCCCCTATTAATGAATCTGTTATATAGATCCTGAGAGTGATGTTTAAAGCTAAGATCATCCGAGCAATTGCGTCTAATTCTGATAAATTGTGATTTAGGAATGTTTTTGGCTATATGTTTTGGATGATAGCTGGAGGCATGGAGTAAGGTGTTATATTCGGGAAACTTCCTATATACTTCAGTATTCAAGGTATTATCCTGATTCCTTGTGACCAAAACATCCAAAACCGTTATGGAGTTCAGGTCATAGGTAATGGTAAAATGTATTCCCCATTTATTATCATTTAAATATTCCATATATTCATGGAGATACTCAATGTCAGATCTCCACACCATCCAGCAATCATCCAAATACCTCCGCCAGATATCGATCTCAGGGAAAAACAGATTATGAGTATCATCATATATCAGAATCTCCTCAATGTATGCCATAAATAGATCAGCATATATGGGGGCAAAAGATGCCCCCATCGCTGTACCTTTGATCTGTAAATAACATTCCTTATCATAGAAGAAGACATTTTTCGTGAGCACATGCTCGGTGAGATTAATCAAAAAAGTGTTGAAGCCAGGTTGATAAATATTTGACTTATAAAGCCAATATTCAATGGCATCAAGACTAGCCCAATGGGGGATGTTGGTGTATAGTGAGCTTACATCTAATGTGCATAACCACCAATTTCCCTCAATCTGCATGTCATTAACAATGCTTAAAAATTGGGTGGTGTCTTGAATCCTGGATCTAACCCAGGAAAGTAAAGGTTTTAAGTATCTGGTCAAAAATTCAGAAAGGGGCTCAGTGAGTGATCCTATACCCAATACAATGGGTCTACCTGGTGGATGTAAAGGATCTTTGTGTATCTTTGGTAGAAAATAAATGTATTGTCTAGCAGGATCAGTAATGGTTAAGTGACTTAGAGTTTTGGTTGTTATTATCCCATTGTCAACCGCAGAATGCAAAAAATTGTCAATTTGATGTTTAAACATAAAGGTGGGGTCGAGTGGCATTTTGGTGTAATATCGAACATCACCCAATTGCTTGTGAGCCTCGATATCATAATCACTCCAGTTCATCACCACCACCGCCCCACCTTTGTCAGCATGAAGAATAACAAGTTCTTTATTTTGTGCTAGTTCATTTAAACAAGACAATTCATTGTCAGTCATGTTATTCGGCATAGGTAGACATGTATTAGACACAAAATGTAAATCACTAAGTACACTGCGTAAAAAAAGATTTACAGAAGGATGCATAGGAGGTGTGAATGAGGAGGCATGATATTTGAAGTTATCCATTTTTTGTTGTTCTTCCCCCTTGTCCTGAAAAAGCAATTTAAGGTTAATGAGTCTACAAAATGTAAATAAATCC
Organism: Protopterus annectens; assembly: GCF_019279795.1. NCBI lineage: Eukaryota > Metazoa > Chordata > Ceratodontiformes > Protopteridae > Protopterus > Protopterus annectens. The sequence goes on along the minus strand of NC_056751.1, from coordinate 166,580,139 downwards.
TATGCAAAAGTGTCTTCAGGCACAAAAAAGCCAGGTATAAAAGATAAACCTTTATTAAGTAAAGATGTTTGTTCAGGTGTTATTACAGTACTAGAGATGTTACAGACATTGTTAACAACAACATGATTTACTTGTTCGTTAATACTTCCATAAGATTCTGTAGACTTGTAACCCTTCTGTGTTTCCTGCCCCCTCTCCTCCCTCGATGTTGCCTAAAGGGGATGTGTAATTTTTACGTTTAGGGGTGAGGGACTCCATGATGTGCTGTGTTTCCGTGTCAGTACCTGATGATGTATCATAATCAGTGGTGTCAGTATGGTTACCACGTCCTTTCAAAATGGAACGTGGACGTTTCCTTTTGGAACTGGATGTATTTCTATTGTGCATCTCTTGAAATCTAACATGTCTGGTATATTTGAAAGGTTGCCCCCTCTCGTAATCAGACTGATCACGAGAACATTTTTTAAGTTTTCTTTCCTTGAGCTGAGCATCAAAATTTAGCAAATCTGAACTAAGTTTGGATAATGATGCAGAAAAAAATGTATCATTCTGATACTGATTACAGTCATCTATTAATTGTAGCACCTTGGAAGTTTCTTTATCTATAATCCTAGTGTAATATTTCGATAAAGATTCAACAAACTTCATTGAGCATTCTTGTTGGATGGATAACCATTCCGTAGTTAAAGTATCATCAGGGTCTGCTACTAGAGGTTGAATTTTGACTCTCAAACCCCTAGGACTAATGCCTTTGACCAAATACGCTTTAAGTAATTTAAGGTGCCAAACAAAAGACCTGAGTGTTTTCATATTTTTGTTTAAATCACTAAATAGTTTTTCACATCGTTGTTCCGGCTTCATGGAACTAGTATTAGCTAAACCATCAGGAGCTTGACCAATACCAAAGGGTGCAAGATCATCCCTATCGGATGATAAATCCAAAAATATTTTATTTAGATCCATGATTGATGTAAAATCAATAAATTGTAAAAGTGAAAGCAACCACGCCCTGTATTAAGGGAAAAATCAACAATCGGACAATAAGGGCAATGTTTCAGTTTGTGCAATATTGTACAAACAATAGCCACATCCAATACAGGACAATAATGGTATGAAAAAATCGAATTTGAGTAAATAAATACTATGACAGTCCAATGCACAGTATCAAACCACTTAAACAGGTCAAGTGTAAGGCACCTTAAATGTAGCTATATATAAAAAATTTATACTAATATGACTAGGGCAATAGTATATAGTCCAAGAGGTCAGAAAGACAAAACAAAGTCAGATATAAAATATAGTAATTAGGCCCTGAATGATATTAACAGCCCAAATAGAATAGACAGGTTATTTATGTTGTATCATCCAAGAAAGTGCACTTATAATACTTAGATCAAATATGGTCATTAATTTTCAAAAAACAATATAACTAAGATATTTATGTAGAGACTACTAAATAGTGTCAGGATATGTTGCAGATAGCCATCAAAAAAGTTTAGCAAAAATGTATAAATAATATATAGCTGGTGTACCAGTTCAAAACATACTAATATCCAAACATGAATAAAAAATTTACATAAGCTTAAATGTTGTTGTTATTCCAACATATGCAATATTTAAAGATTAATTCTAACTGATATACACCATTTATGAATCAAAAAATATATACATATGATCCTGAGTAAGTCATGCGAATATGACTATGTATACATTAAAGCATACTTCACATATGATCCTAATAGTCTCATTTGTGTCCTGATTAAGTAAACGAACAAAAATACTAACCAGCTAATGTTAAACATTCATATAATTCACATAAGACAATTATACAAATGTAATTATATATATATATTAAGGCATACATCACATGAAGTCCTAACAATCTTGTTTGTATCCTAATTGAATAAGCAAACAGTGATTGTAGCCAGCTGATGTTAAACATAAATGTAATTCAAAAACACTTAACCAAAAACGATCATAATTCCCAACATATATAGAGGTTAACTATAATAGAAAACCAAGGTGATATCCAATAGTGTCCAAAAAAGAAAAAATGATGTCCCTTCTCATAAATCATGGACACTAATGTTCAAGGAGAATATGATGAAGTTACAGAAAAAAACATATTAATGAAGGTTCAAGCACAATAATCACATTCCCAGTTCAAGGTCTGATGTTCAATGACCTAATAAATCACACTGTCCATTCCTGTATATGATAATACTTGCAACGACAAAATAGTCAAAGTACGTTACCAAACAAAAAGATCAAGATATCCCCCAGAAATTGTATAGTATCGATTGTCACAATCACAATGAAAATCCAATTACATATGCCAGTTAGTACCACCAAATGATAATAAATGTTCCTAAAGCAGTGGAACTAGTGGGACGCCCAAAGAAAGCACGGCACCACACAAATGGAAGTGGTTTGATAACAAACCCGTTGAACAATGTATCCTCACAAAAAATGAATGTTAATAAGCGCCCAAATCAACACACCACGTAGTTTTCAAGTTCACGTAGTTGTAGTAAACGACTCACCAGGAAAGACTCAAATGACCAGTCGCTGCACTTCACATAACTTTCGTAATAATGTAAGGGCAAAATAAAAAGAAAAGAAATTATTCCAAACTTGAATAGGGATGTCCAAATTTACAAAGAAACGAGTCAGCCATATGCATAGAGATGAACACGCCAACACAGCACACCATGGAGACCCAGCAGGAAATAAGAACACGTGTATCAAAGTAAAATTCCCCTGCGCGTAGGAAGTTGCACGGCAAAAAGCAAGACCATAAAGAATAAACTAAGCCAGCAACAAGTGAGCCGTGAAAAAGTGTAGTTTATTGAAACTACTTAAGACTTCATAAAAGCTTAATTCAACAGACCGGTTTCGGCCTGGGTTTAACCTGGCCTTCTTCAGTGTATAACAGAAAAAAGCATACCAAGTGAAAAAAGTCTTATGTAGTAAAACAAAACATTTGATAGGCTGACAAGAAACATCACAGCATTAAACTCATAAATATTCATTAAGCACTAAATACTATTTAGACATCACAGAATTTAACTCATAAATATTCATTAAGCCCTGGATTAAATAGGGCACCAAGTTTGGTAATTCATTTCTTTTCTTTAGTATCAAGTTTGTGGTGCCAACCAGATTTGTGGGTTCGATCACCAATGAGTTTATCAATAATAATGAAATGAAAATTTGACGCAATTGCTCGGATGATCTTAGCTTTAAACATCACTTTCAGGATCTATATAACAGATTCATTAATAGGGGCTACAGTTCAGGGTATGTCACCATGGCTCAAAACCATGCATCGGATCTACGTAGACATGATCTATTGACATATAAGAAGAAACCTTTGTCAAAAAACATATTACGTTTCACTACAACATTTGGTAGAAATACTAATAGATTTATGGATATTATTAAGGACAATTGGAACATACTGAAGGCGGATGGTAATATCAATACGATAATTCCCAATGTATGTTCATTTTCTTTTCGTAAAGGAAAAAACCTAGCAGCACATTTTAATCATTACAAACATCATTCTGATTCTGTACTACCTCAGTTATATCAGACCACCATCATGGGTGACAAACTTATTGGTTGTTTCCCTTGTGGTCACTGTATCAACTGTAAACATATTTTGAAATCTAAAGAATTTAGTAGTAAAAACAGTAGCATAGTATATGACGTTCGATTTTTTTGCTAACTGTAACACTGATTGGGCTATCTATATGGCTTGTTGTAGTTGCCAATCATTTTATATTGGTCAGACCTCTCGACCCTTCAGGTTACGTATGTCAGAGCACTTGAGTGACATTAAATGCAAAAGAACTACCAATGCTTTATATAAACACACACTTAAACATCAGACAGCTAATTTTCATTTCATTATTATTGATAAACTCATTGGTGATCGAACCCACAAATCTGGTTGGCACCACAAACTTGATACTAAAGAAAAGAAATGGATTACCAAACTTGGTGCCCTATTTAATCCAGGGCTTAATGAATATTTATGAGTTAAATTCTGTGATGTCTAAATAGTATTTAGTGCTTAATGAATATTTATGAGTTTAATGCTGTGATGTTTCTTGTCAGCCTATCAAATGTTTTGTTTTACTATATAAGACTTTTTTCACTTGGTATGCTTTTTTCTGTTATACACTGAAGAAGGCCAGGTTAAACCCAGGCCGAAACCGGTCTGTTGAATTAAGCTTTTATGAAGTCTTAAGTAGTTTCAATAAACTACACTTTTTCACGGCTCACTTGTTGCTGGCTTAGTTTATTCTTTATGGTCTTGCTTTTTGCCGTGCAACTTCCTACGTGCAGGGGAATTTTACTTTGATACACAATTTTTCTGGAAATACTATAACCATTAACTAACATTTTTATATATCTTTTTCTTAAGTCTAAGCATTTATTTTTCAGTCCTTACATACCCATCATTCAGGTCCATGAAGCATAAAATTCTCTCATTAGCAGCTTGCTAATATTCTTTTTCTGTCTCACTGCACTTTAATCATTGAGCAGTCAATCTTTAATTCCTTTTCCTACCATTTGTTACTAGCATTTTCTAGTCAAGTCCCTATGCTGTCATATGCTCTGAAAAGCTTATAGCTATCTCAACTCATTTTACTTCATTTTTAGCCTCAGAAAAGAAAAGTTAACTCATTCACTCTGTGTACTAATTTAGAAGCAATGTCCCTATTTTCTCCTTTTTTAAAACCAGCACATGTGTATTTAATTATGTAGTTAATTATGCTAACCAGGTAAGTGAACTAGTTTACACAGACTTTTCAGCCTTGACCAAAGCCTTTGTAGTCAAGACAAAATTTATATAAATTCGTTTAGTTACAAGTATTACAATTTTATACAAGTTGTTCAATTACATGACAGGCCCTAAAAATATTTTCCTTCCTTTTCCTTTAAATTACAGATAACCTGCCCTCTACCAAAATACCTGCAGTTACCAAAATATGCCCTTATTTTTCTCACAGTCTTATTCTCTCAGTTACATTTCCATATGCATGCAATGCAATATTACCAGTCCTTTCTTCCCTTTTTTAAATTCATAGCCACACATCTTCCTGTATCTTTAATTTTATTATTTATCTACAAGAAATACATCTGATAATTCTTCTCTGCCCCAGATAAAATAACCTGTTTTTCTCACAAAAAAGACCACACTACCTGCATTCCCACAAACCATGAAGCACTTTGTTTACTGAAAGAAATATCACATCAAGAAAACATACTGCATCATTGACAAATGTCTGGCACCATGCTGATATAACAAACCTTTTTAACTTAACCTTCAAACAGTTAATTATTTTCTAATATTTCTTCCTTTTTCTTTTCCCCACACATTTACAAATATATAACTTTCTTCTTCTTCCTCCTCATCTATTTCTTTTCATCTTCCCTGTAATTCATCTTCCAAACATCCAAATGTGTTATTATTATATTATATATATTAGAACATTCTGTTATATTATCACACTCTCATTTAAAGCTTCTGTATTCAATGATTGAACACTGTGTACTACACTGTCTCCTTCAATTTTTGTTCCCCTTTGTCAACTTTACCATCCTGTTCTCCAGTGCCCCATGTCTATACCAGAGCTATGTACTGTCTTCCTGTTTTGTTGGATTATGATCACACTAGGTAAATAACAATGTTTATATTCATGTATGTGCAGTGTAACTCACACTACCTAGCCTAACAGTTTTCTTTACTTCATGCATGAAAAATAAATTTCTTTTAAATATTCCTACATAGTCTTTCCATGGTAAAATATTAGTTTTCTCTACAAATTTCTTAACAAATTTTTAAGCTAGCCTATATAAATTTTCTATTCTCAAATGAATGGTTGATCTTATAGCATGTATTTTAAAACCCAGTGGTTACACTACATGGTCCCATATGACATATCTAAGCAGAAGTCTTTGTTTTGAACTTTAATCTAATTAGTCAATGTTAGTTTTCTCCTTTCACATTGATATAGTTTTATGCTCTAGCATTTGGGAACAGCAGCTATGTTTATGTTTACTTTCTGAATTTTTCTTGAACTCCCAGATGGCCCATTGACATGAATGTTTTCTCTGTTCTTGTATATCTCCTTCACTGAAAAATCTCAGCTTTAATCTCGTCCATAGGTCACCAAGAATGCATCTACTTAGTCTCCTCTTGAAGTTCCCATTCTTTTCCATTTTCTGTTTGCAAAAGAAACTTTCTGTCTACAGTACCATTCCATAACATGCTAATTTCTTTCAGAAGATCATTTTCATTCACCATTTTCTTCAAAACATCCTGTAAACTCCTTCTCTAAAATATACTTTGAATGATGATATCTATTCTACTTTGTTTGGCCTTCACCACTTCTTCACATTTGAGGTAGATATCCTCCATCTTGGCTTCCCTGTAGAATCTTCTCCATTTGAAAAAAATGGGATATTGCATTAAAATAGATCTAAAAGTACACATGTGTAATAATTAGT